>NW_025962409.1:0-14456 GCF_017589495.1 Alosa alosa
TCAATGTTAACTCAATGGGAATTTGTTGCTCTTTTTATCGTAAATATCTCAAA
Organism: Alosa alosa; assembly: GCF_017589495.1. Classification (NCBI taxonomy): domain Eukaryota; kingdom Metazoa; phylum Chordata; class Actinopteri; order Clupeiformes; family Clupeidae; genus Alosa; species Alosa alosa. The sequence goes on from NW_025962409.1 coordinate 54, forward strand.
AAGTATAAAGTTCACAAATGTAAAAATACATTGTACAATTGTCCGTTACAAGACCTTTGTAGGAGTGTTTGAATGGCGTCAAAGCGGTTCAGTGGTTTTAGTGTCATTAAGCGTCAAAACTTGGTGGAAGAAGAATAATAAAATCACGATAATAGAAGAACAGTGATAATAGTCCTGCATTTACATGCAATGCAATTAAGCTTAACCAACTTTATTATAAGGGGCTCCACACTGATAGCTATATACTACTAATATATTAATTAAGCTTAACCAACTAATAACTACAACTAATATTTAATTAATGATGAAAAAACTGTTAACTTGTGCCAAATAGATATATTAGTAACAATTAACAAATATTAACAAAGGGTTAGGTAATTACTAGTTTGCTATTTATTATGGCACCTTATTATGGAGTGTTACCAAGCTTAACCAACTTTATTATAAGGGTCCCCATACCGATAGTTATATATTACTAATATATTAATTTGTTAACCAACTTTATTATAAGGGGCTCCACACTGATAGCTATATACTACTAATATATTCATTAAAGCTTAACCAACTTTATTATAAGGGTCCCCATACTGATAGTTATATACTACTAATATATGAATTAAGCAACCAACTTTATTATAAGGGGCCCTAAACATAGCTATATACTACTAATATATTAATTAAAGCTTAACCAACTTTATTGCAAAGTTTTGGTTCGGCGCCGACAACAGTGGCAGCATGTCAAGGTAGCTCTGCATTTTTTTCTTGAATTTCCCCTTGGGGATCAATAAAGTATCTATCTATCTATCTATTGTAAGGGTCCTATGGAGGCGGTTCATATTGGGATAGGCAGAAGCACAGTTTAATAACAATTGGTTAAATAATAATAAGTCATTAACTCTTCTATTAACATATAGTTTGCAAATAAACATTTAACATTTAAATGATGCAAGAAATAACTTAATTAGTGCCAAAAAGACATTTAGTTAACTATTAACACATATTAATACAATATTAGTTAATAGATTTGCTAAAACATTAACATAAAGATTTTATGCAAACCACTAATATTTAATTAATGATTAAAAACTATTAACTTGTGCCAAATAGATATGTTAGTAACAATTAACAAATATTAACAAAGAGTTAGGTAATTACTAGTTTGCTATTTATTATGGCACCTTATTATGGAGTGTTACCGTCTTTTCTCTTATCAGCCTGCGCCGTGTACATTCGTCTGTAATGCCCAGGACAATTTTATCTCGGATCATTTCGTCCTTCAACTCTCCATACTCACACGTAGCTGCTTTCTCCCTCAACTTCGTGACAAAGTTGTCAATAGATTCTCCGTCATCCTGTGCGCAACGTCCGAAAATGTACCTCTCGTAAATCACATTTTTGGCGGGCTTGTGTGGTGTCAAATCCACATTAAATAATACAACATCAAAAGAAGTCCGCACACCGTGGATGTATACTGCAGATGATGGCTTTAATGCACTCCGGAGCATTAGTTAGTGAAGCAAGCTAAGCTAAGCAAAGTAAGAAAGTGAGCAGTGAGCAAAGTAAGCTCAGTAAGCTAGCATCCCTCTGGCTGTTGTCCAGCCTTTATACCCCTTCAAGTCATCCCAGACAAGACACTCTTTGTTTACAGATAACTGACCAAGTAATGGTACTTCACCTTTGCCCTCTCATCCTGTTATTCCCCATTCTTTGGGTTTTGATCACATTTCCTGGCGCCAAACCTTATTGATGACCCCCTGTCAGCCATCTGCTCTTTCCCTTAAACCAGTCTTCCTTTCCCCACACTGAACATACTACAGAGTTCAGTTTCACAAAACAATGATATTACACAGAATAAAGATACTACATAAAAAGATATATAAACTAAAGGATATATGTCAATAAAAGTCACGACATTCCCTTTGAGCATGAAGTGCTCACTTATGCAACAATATCAAACATTTATCACTATTTTAACACATCCCCTACTATCAAGAAAATACAGCTGCTAAGCTGAGTCACACTACAAACAGTCAGCAAAAGCAAACCAGTTAACTCAGCAGCAACTATAACATTAAGCAATTGTCCCCAATACCACTGCTAAACATAAAATACTTATTAGTACTGTTATTACACCTTGAACCAACCCTCTCACTAAAAATCAAATCCAATAGTGTAGTGTTATTATCAAATAGAATGGCAAGGTTTCAAATCCTCTCGTGGAAGCGAAAACCCTTAAGGGAAAACCTCTTTTTTTTCTTGTTTTAGAGGAAAAACCTTCATAAGGGAAACTCTTCTACTGTCCCTGTTTTTTTACAGCAACACTTGTTTACAACATGGAGAGGAGAAACTTTCCTTCAACTACATATATCTTTTCCATCCCCAAACATTCATCAAATGAGCAAACAGATCACATCAGAATTCCCTGATGGGTGTTTTCAGATAGAGCTAGTCTATAATATTCTAAGATTCTACATGAAGATAGGTTACATGCTATAATTACTTTGTTTTTAGAGAAGAGGGTAACACCAAACTATTAATAATTCATTCTCATTACACACAGTTTTTAGTCCATTGCTTGTTCCTCGGAGATGGCAGAATGTAAATGCAAATGTATTAATAAATGTTGGATGCTGCGCTTCAAGTGTGAGGTATGTTACTTAATATTGCAATTCCCAAAACAAAGCCATTGTCTTAGTTCTGCACTCCATCTCATATGCTCTGAGAACATTAGTGGCTTGGCTGTTGGATGAGTGGAGTCCACACCCAATCCCACTTCATCAATGAAAGAGCTGGTTTTGCTTCCAACCAGCATACTGTATCCTAATTTTCCTCCTTTCTCCAATCCTCTATGAGAAGCATCAGTTCTGGCATCATTGGCATCACTGTCATGTTTCCATTTCCTTGTCATCTGTCCTGGCACTAGTATCTCCTTCCACTAGGGTTGCCATTTGCTTCATTCATCAACAGCAGTGATCCATTTCTCCCAGCCACTGAGTCTTCTTTGTCGGCCTCACTTGTGAAAAAACAGTTGAATGGCTCATTTCCTGGTGATTTGGTGGTATGGACTGGGATCTCTGCCGTTTTCTGTCCATTCCCTGATTGTTATCAGGCAGATGTTGCTCGGACAATGTCCCCTTCCTCACTGGATTCCTTGCCTGAAAGTCTACCACCCTCAACGGGGAACAGGAGCATACATGCCAAAAACACTATACCCACCACTGCCAGGATCATTTCTGTCCCCAGGCAGTATACTGTAGGTTGTTGACTCTTTTCCTGTAGGTCCTTCCGAAAGTCCTTTTCCTGCTTATAGATTGTTCTGTGAATTAATGACAATTATTCCATATAATTTCTCATTTATCCTTGGAGCAAAGGTGTGCCTCTGGTGGACCTCTCAGCTTTTATCTTTAATGCAAAAAGTGATTACTCTGGTTTTATTGTAACCTTATTTGCATCGAAGCAATGCGTAAGGCATCAAACCAGTTTAAATCTGTTGAGGCATATATTTTAGCAATTCTCCCTTTTAACATGTAATTTGCCCTTATCATCTGAAAACCCCTACAAACCACTACCAAAGTTTCTTATTTTTATCATATCAATGTAATCAATAACTAAGTGTTTTTATGATCCTTCTGGGACCTAATGGTTTTGGACAACACTATCACTTTCCTGATATTATGACTATACACATGACATCTGTTAGACTATCATCAATAACTTCCTGTAACTATGAAAATCCTTCAATAACAATATTCCTCTTCCTCCTCCCCTTAGCATAGATCCCAACCATGCTAAAGGAAAACACTGTATGAATCAAGTACTGTATCTGTTGGGAAAGTATCTGGTTAGTATCATATAAATGCCACTAACCATTAAAGTTACAGTAATGGTATTCAGCAGACTCTTTTTTCCCCAAAGGGACGTTCAACTAAAACATTAATCAAATAATGACAGTGAAAAATTATAAAAATCTGTAGCCCAAGGTAACAAATGTAACAAATCATACAATTGAACATTCTACCAGGGGTTCGCCCCCCTTTGTTACTGTGATTAACAGTATAGAGTTGGTGGACCTCCATTCCTTCCATGAAGACCAACAGCTTTCCACCAACTTTTCTATTCCTGAAATAATAAAACATTTTAATCTTCTGACAATGACTTATAATAATCCTAATTCCATCTATTCTCTTTTTGCATAGAGATTAAACAAATTTCCCTATAAGCATTGTTATTTTACTTATTGTCAATTTGGGATACTACTTTAAGACTGGTTAGTATGTAAGCTATATTAATTAGATGTTGTAGGACATACAGTAATCTCATCATTTCTTCAACAATAATGTTTTATTCTTCAAAAACTAAGCCTACCTCTATTCCTAATTATTCTAACCCTATACTACTTTATCTAGGCTATCTAAACTATTAGTAAATCCTAGTTCTATTTTCTTATTCTATCAATCCTATTTCTCTGCTTTCTTTATTTTATCTATTGTTTTTTTTTATCAAATGTCATAGTATAGCATTAAGATCTTTTGGCTTCACATTAGTTACATGTAAAGCAGATATTACATCATTTCAATATTTCTACAAACTTAATTTTTTCCCATTAAAGCTAAATCCTTCTATTCCTTAGACTTGTTGAGTGTGAGTGACCACTAGGGAACTCCCATGATCTAGAGGTAATATTTTAATATGTAACAGTCCCTAGACATAGTCAAGTTAGTCTTTCCTACTTACACCACCACCTATCCTGAAAAATTAATGGAGTGTCATTTGACATTAAAAATAGCAGTGTTATCACTTTGTCACTTAATTTGATCAAAACATTTGCATTTACAATTAATTAAATAGTAGTCACTTCTATTCAAAATAACAATAAAAATATAATAAAGGTAAGAATAAGAGTAATCATACTTTAAATTTGCTTAACAAAGTATTTACCTACTTACCCTGAGATGTCTTAACTACCTTCTCTGTACCTAGTCAGGGCATCGCTGGGTATCAGGTGGGCTCACCCATAAGATAGTCCCTCATCATGGTTTCCTCATCAAACTCCCTTTGATAGTATTGGTATACACCTTATCTTGTAGAATTCTCTAGGCCTCCTTAAAACTATGCTATTTCACAAGGGAAGAGGAAGGCATGCTCGTTGGGCTCATCCTTCAGTGCCTGGATGTCTCCTCCCTCTCCCTGTCCTGTTTCTTTTGTCCACTTCTTTGACAGGTTCAGTGGTTTTAGTGTCATTAAACGTCAAACTTGGTCGGAAGAAGAATAATAAAATACGATAATAAGAAGAACAGTGATAATAGTCCACTGCATTTACATGCAATGCAATTAAGCTTAACCAACTTTATTATAAGGGGCTCCACACTGATAGCTATATACTACTAATATATTAATTAAGCTTAACCAACTAATAACTACAACTAATATTTAATTAATGATGAAAAAACTGTTAACTTGTGCCAAATAGATATATTAGTAACAATTAACAAATATTAACAAAGGGTTAGGTAATTACTAGTTTGCTATTTATTATGGCACCTTATTATGGAGTGTTACCAAGCTTAACCAACTTTATTATAAGGGTCCCCCATACCGATACATTCTTCAACAATAATGTTTTATTCTTCAAAAACTAAGCCTACCTCTATTCCTAATTATTCTAACCCTATACTACTTTATCTAGGCTATCTAAACTATTAGTAAATCCTAGTTCTATTTTCTTATTCTATCAATCCTATTTCTCTGCTTTCTTTATTTTATCTATTGTTTTCTTTATCAAATGTCATAGTATAGTACGTAAGATCTTTTGGCTTCACATTAGTTACATGTAAAGCAGATATTACATCATTTCAATATTTCTACAAACTTAATTTTTTCCCATTAAAGCTAAATCCTTCTATTCCTTAGACTTGTTGAGTGTGAGTGACCACTAGGGAACTCCCATGATCTAGAGGTAATATTTTAATATGTAACAGTCCCTAGGACATAGTCAAGTTAGTCTTTCCTACTTACACCACCACCTATCCTGAAAAATTAATGGAGTGTCATTTGACATTAAAAATAGCAGTGTTATCACTTTGTCACTTAATTTGATCAAAACATTTGCATTTACAATTAATTAAATAGTAGTCACTTCTATTCAAAATAACAATAAAAATATAATAAAGGTAAGAATAAGAGTAATCATACTTTAAATTTGTTTAACAAAGTATTTACCTACTTACCCTGAGATGTCTTAACTACCTTCTCTGTACCTAGTCAGGGCATCGTTGGGTATCTGGTGGGGGTGGGCTCACCCATAAGATAGTCCCTCATCATGGTTTCCTCATCAAACTCCCTTTGATAGTATTGGTATACACCTTTATCTTGTAGAATTCTCTAGGCCTCCTTAAAACTATGCTATTTCACAAGGGAAGAGGGAAGGCATGCTCGTTGGGCTCATCCTTCAGTGCCTGGATGTCTCCTCCCTCTCCTGTCCTGTTTCTTTTGTCCACTTCTTTGACAGTCAAAACAAACTGATGATTGTCTTGGATTCAGATGTCCATTCTCACATGATGCCTCCTCTGTAATTTCCTCTCACTCTGCCTTAGTTATTCCCATCGTGTCTGAGTCTCCACCCCCTCTGACGTGGAGATTGTGGCTGCCATGGGCTTGACTGTGCCCACTATAATAGGTATCCATAGGCCAGTAGACTGACAGGTTTGGGAACACCTGTGATGGTTGCTCCTACTGCCATAGTGTTGAGGATGGTGCTGCTACTGGTTTCCCCAGACTTGAAGCCTTAGGTCACCAAAGGTGCCTGTATTGTCTTTTGATGCTGCAAGCGCCCATTGCACTTCCAAGTTCCCTCTTTGCTCTCCAGCTTGCCACTGTTGCCTTAACAAAGGCCTCAGAGTCCTTATCTCTCTTTCAGTTTGTCCCATGCTCAGCACTGTTGTGTTTGAACTTGCTCAGAACTCAGTCAGGACAGGGGAGTACTTGGATTAACCCCTGCACATCAGCATGTCCTCACACGGCTGGTAATGAGCCTTTCCCCCTTAGATATAAGAGGCAGCATTACATTTACTGTTTAGCTGGAGGGATGAGGAAATCATGCTGCAGTCAGCTTGTAGTATTTACTAGATTACTCTTGATCTATCATCTACTTTATCTTGCCCTTTGTAATTTACCATTAACTGTACATTTTATCCCTTTATATCTTCCTATAACATCTGCATCTATTATTATTCCTACAGTCATGGTCCTCACTCCCAAGTCATCTCCTTACTTCTGCCTCTTATCTCCTATTGTATTAATCTATCAAGATGTCAAGATGTTTTTGAGCATTTTAAATACCTTTTTCTCCTACTATTTCCACTATGACTGACCTATTCTTTTTCTTATAGCTCTACTATTGTGTCAATTTTCATGTAATCCCTGATCTTTTGTAACATCCATTAATTCTTGTATAGGCCATAAATCCTGTATATTTCCTCATTCTCTCAACCACTTTTCTGCAACACTTTTCATTGTACTGTTTACCAACTGATCCTTTTTGGTCTCTTTAACTATCAGAATGGGGAATTTTTACACTAAGTCATTTTACTTTTTAGCCTGGGGTTTCTGTAACACTACTTATTACCTTATAGGTGACTATCAAATTTCCATACTTACTTGGTTGACCATGGCATTTCCTTTACCATTAGTCCAGCTTACCCAGTTTCTCTAAACATTACTAGAGTAATTATCTTATATAATTCTATAACTTTGAAGCTCTTCCTGTCCATATGTTGCATTCCAAAGTGAATGGTCTTAATATATTATGCCATTCCTCACCATTAAAACATATTTCCTGTTAATTTTTTTCTCCATGCATTTTAATATCCTTTTTTAGCACTGTAACTTTATCAAAAGTGTAATATTAAAATCTACTAAATGCATTTTATGAAATTAACTGTATCATACCTTTTTTATCATACCCTCCTCTCAACATTCAACATTCATTCTTGAATTTCCCTTTGGGGATTACTAAAACATCCATCTATCTATCCCAACCCTCTAGCTATAGTTAAACAAGTATCCTTAAACCTTTCCTTCAGTATACATATACTATACTACATATACAGTCTCAACATACATCTAAGTATAAGTGTAGGTTGATATACTTAAAACTCTTATGTATACCAAGTATAAATCAATTTACCATTTCTATGATTTTACACACAAAAAGTTTAAGCTATGTATATTCTTAGTTAGAAATAAATAGGACCCACAGCACATTTTACAAACCACTTGCTAAGGGAGTCACACGCAAGTTCCTCTGTACTGAGCTCCCCATAAAACCCCAACAGAAAATTAACTAACACCCCATATAACCCTACACTAACTTAATTATAACAGTATTATCTAAATTATAGTATAGCTATGCAAATAACAAATGATACTCTAGGGGCCAAGCAGCTTAGCACCACTTTCCCCATCAAATAACCCCCAGCACAACAATTGCTGCCTTATACCATATGACTTCAAACCATTTGACAGGTAGAAACTAAATATCCCCAGAGATCTTTCTGAAACCATCAATATCCCCATCATCTAGGATTAAATAAATATAAAGTAGTAATTCAAAAACGTTTTAAGTCAGTCAGAGTGGGTCTTTTTCAGTGTCAGCTGCTATTTCAAATATTAACCATTTTTGATTATTATCATATGTCAGTTGATCTTGGCTTTATGCAACCAGTGATGTGGACAATACAAAACCCCTCTTTTTCCAACTTTTAACAAAACAGGACTATGTGGGAAGGTATAGCCATAAACCTTTTTCCACATAGCAGGACAGCTCTAAGACCAAATGACCTTTTGCCCAAACCACCCTTTCAGAGCTAAACAGTCACCTGTAACTTTTAACTGTAAAATGTACATGGAAACAATACCCTGATCTTATTGTATATTAACACCATAACACCACAAGGTGTTCACTCATAACACACATACTCATGACACACATACCACAATACACCAGACATATAACTATAATGTGAGTTATTGATAAACCTTATGGAGTTCCTGTATATGTCTAGAACATTATCCAAAGGAGTCTTAAATTCAATTAGTTTTCCCAATAACACTGTGGTCCTCCATGAACTATAATCCATCACAAAATCTTTCAAAGCATACCTAAGCTTCAACAATGTTACCATGAACCAAATTAACTTCAATACTGCTATCCAGTGTAGTAATGCTAGTTGCTGACCCAGCTTTAGCCTAATAATGCCAACAGCTATCTGGAGCCTAATAATACTATGCAAACCTAGCCTAGTCATGCTAATAGCTAAGCTATTTAATTTAGACCTATTATTAATACTACTATCATAATTATCATATCCTTAACAATGCTAATTTAACAGTTCAACCTATCACCTACCGGATAAGCTAATATATTGTATATCATTAGTAGGCTACCACTAAATATAACCTATCAATTGCCAACATACTACTTACTTTTATACATAATATATCTTAGTCAACACTGGACATAAACAACACTTATCCAACACCTGAACCGCCATCAGCCGCTCATCCCAAATCCCGGATCTTAAAACTCTATATTTAACCATGACGTGGGCCTATTTTATGCATCTGTCAGTTGGTCTTACTCATCCACAGCATAGCACAGATGTGATTTTTCCCACTAACTCTCTCTCTGACTTGTAATAATACTCTTATTATAAACAAGGCTAACTTGAAATGACCTTTTAAGCATAACAGAAAACCTAAAGAGACTATTAACCAACCAATACACTATACATTATGGGACTACTACCATAGTGAATTATTTATACACGTGAAGCTATATGATCAAAGTATGTAAACACTAATATCATTTGCCTTTTATAGAGTATCTTTTAACATAGAACTGTAGAGTATTTTAAAGAAAATCAAAACTAGCAGAACTGTTTTGTATCTCTCATTATTGCCAATTCAATTTTTAAAAGGTCAAAGTGACTATGACCGCTTCAGTGTCAAGCAATGAAGCTATTCTCTTTTGCCTTGCCCATCTATTATGGCAATATTATATTCTCAGCAAGTAGCACTCCACTTTGGGCGGACAACTGCCCACTGTAATTCAGGAACCATTCTGTTCCATGCTACTAACCTTTCAAAACCATTTGCCCACTACCACATTCTCATTATCAACTATTTCTAATATTTTGGATCATGGAAGACCAAAACATTCAACCCAACACTTTTGCAGTATTAAACATTCCCAAAAATTTTCAAAGTGAAATATTTTCCAATATTTCCCAGTTCAACATGCCTTAACCATCTCAGACCTACATCCTTTGTCCCTAGCAGACCTTTTGCTCTGTTTTACACAAGCCCCCACCTTTTCCTATTTCCCAACCAGCAGCTCCTCTCTGCCTGGTATCACACACACATACACACACAGCTCTTTCTCCTTAATCACACGCTATGCAAATATATGACGCCTTTACCAATGCTCTGCCATGGACTTCTAATTCTACCAGCCACATATACTAAAAAATCAAGTAACACTTTTTGTATTCTCTTTTAGCTTCACATCCACAACTTTTACACAACATTTTTTAAACATTATTCGGCACCTGGCCATCCACCTTCTTGAGTGTTTCTAACTTCCAACTTATTCAGACCTGATATCAGCTGTAATTAACTTGTTAGTATTATTTCCTCCACATGCAGGAAATGAGGTTCACATGCAGACCTGAGGTTCCACATGTAGACCTTCAGTTTTCATGCAAAAACTGTTATTTTATCTCTCTCATTCCTTCTCATGCAGGAATTGAGTTAGTTCTCCACATGCAGAACTTTAAGTTTTCCTCATGCAAAACTTCTTTGATATGGCTATAGTATTCCTTCACATGCAGGAATTTGCCTAGTTCTCCATATTAATATGCAGAACTCTTGATTTTCACATGCAAAATCATTTCCATTAGTGTACACACAAATGCTTACCATAATCTGCAGTATTAATCCCCTTGGTCTTTTGTTTTAGCAAGATTCTTTGACTGAGGACGTTTTAGACAAGTGTTCATAACCCAGTGTACAGCCTGGATCAGAGGAGTCTAGCTGCTATTATACAAAAGTTGCTCACCTTAGTTTAAGGCGATCAGCCTCTCCCCTGACCAAAACCCTGACCCCTGAGATGATGCCTAAACATTGTCCTTTCCAACTCCTGGCTGGTTTCGCCATTATGTGGTGTCAAATCCACATTAAATAATACAACATCAAAAGATATCTGCACACCGCGGGATGTATACTGCAGATGATGGTTTTAATGCACCGAGCATTATAGTGAAGCAAGCTGCTTGGCAAAGTAAGAAAGTGAGCAGTGAGCAAAGTAAGCTCAGTGTTAGCATCCTCTGGCTGTTGTCCAGCCTTTATACCCTTCAAGTCATCCCAGACAAGACACTCTTTGTTTACAGATAACTGACCAAGTAATGGTATTCTCACCTTGCCCTCTCATCCTGTTATTCCCCCATTCTTTAGGTTTTGATCACATTTCCTGGCTACCAAACCTTATTGATGACCCCTGTCAGCCATCTGCTCTTTCCTTAAACCAGTCTTCTTTCCCCCACACTGAACATACTACAGAGTTCAGTTTCACAAAACAATGATATTACACAGAATAAAAGATACTACATAAAAGATATATAACCAAAGGATATATGTCAATAAAGTCAACACACTTGAAGTATTGTTCCAACACATCCAGTGTTGTTTTAGGATTACCTGCTCTGCTTCGGGTTAGATTCAGGTGGTAGACGATAAAATGTGCCTGCATTCACTTCCCATCACGGTTCGCGAAAGCATTGCAGCCTGCATGTTGTTCGGGTCTGTCGCCAGCCCTGCGGACCAAAATATAGTCCCTCATACTCAGCCCTGAATACTGGGCCCCTAGTTAGAACTTCCAGTCACCTGCGAAGCTCATAGGTGATGGTGGTGGAATGTTGGCGGCCATGCTCGGCACCGCAGCCGGCTGGCTTAGGCTTATGATCAGCACCTCTGTTTCTATCGGTTTCTGGACATAATTTCACACAGACTAACTCAATAACACCTAATAACAGCACGAAGTTCACTGACTTCTCTTGACACCATGTTACGGTGTATGAATGTTCAATAAATGCATGACACGCAGAGCAAGGTGCACACAGGTCTGTATTCAGCAAAAGCCATACAAGTTCCTAACTTCCGGGTCTATGCATGTCATAATAAAAGCAGCTATACTAGACCCCGAACAGGCTAGGCTAGATCTAGGCTACTCTAATTTTATTTATTTATTTTTACCATGGTTTAGTGATGTCAACTTGGCATTGTAGTTTAGTTTCTGGTCAATTCTGTTCCGTGACTGTGCCACAGACCTTCACTGGTTGATGGTTGCCATTGAAATGTTTATATTTGTCATGCAATGGCAATTAGGCTAGCCTACATTGCATGACAAATACTGACGACTTGAACACTTCAGTCAAGTATTATTAATTCTGAATAACGACTATGACATTTAAGTTTAAGTAAAGATTAAGCTTAATCACTGTTCCATATCAATGCTCATTGATAATGATGAACACCAGTTGAGCCTGATGCAGGCTATGCATACAATGGAATTAACGGTAAAAAACCGTCAGACCAAAGAAAGTAGACTAACACAACAACTGAACAAGCCGTTTTTTTAAACTTGAAACTTTAAAAGCCTTCTGGTAATGCTTCCTTCAGGTGGAGTTATCAGAAGGTTCCATTTGGAGGCCAATGTTGTATTACATTTTTGTTTCCTTTTAACTCACTAGCTTGCAAGCTTCCTGGTCTATTGTGAAAGTTAAAACCAGATATGAACTCATTAATGTCAGTCTGCCCTAAGCGGCTCAGTGGCAACTTAAACTTCATCTCTCTCTCTCAACCCCATGTTCCATCTCCAACATTTCAGATTGACAGGTGTGTACCAAAGGCAATTTCAGTTTCATTTATAAGGCTAACTTCTGACCTGTTTATTACAAATGTACGTATTTCTGGGGTGGCTATGCTCATTACAGCGAATATCACATTAAGTGTTTTATGGGTGATGTTTGGTTGAGTAACTAATACTCATTAGTAATACTTCTAGCAGGTTTGTTTTACTGAACAGCTTATCTTATCGTTGTTGCATACGCCACAATGCAACAGCATGTGCATAATAAACATGTATAACAGCTTCTAGGAAATACACATTGGCTTTCTGTTTTGGTCAGGATGCAAAGTGCCTGCTCCTATTATTGTATCTGTGTAGCATTTGCAGCATTTGACACCAGTGCATTTTAGTGTAAGGAGAGCAAGTGGTATTCCTTTTCTGTCTTCAGCACTGGGTTAACTACATATGTCTAATTCTGAATTGGGTACCGCAGAGCAATATCAATGCTAAAAAAAATAAAGCATCTGAATGCTTGTTAACACTAGTACATTTGTTTTTTATATATTATTATGGGTGCACAGAATTTTTTTAAGGTTTTACCAACCATTATTTAAAATGTGGCTGATCCAAACCAATCACCAAATCCAAGTAATATCTTGATGCATGCATAAACGCAGTAAACGCCACCAAAAACTGTGAACCTGACAAAAAAATGCCATCTAAAAACTGACTATTAAAGCACTTGAACTGGAATACATTGTAGACAGGATTATTCATGTTTTTTTTTCTTGTTATGTTAATGCTATTGTGTAATGATTTTCATTGTTGGTAGAAATGCATATAAACAAAAAACATAAAATGATCATTTACAATTAAACAGAACAATAAAGACTGTCAACATAGGGCCAGATCCCACCTGTGACAAACTATTGCACTTATCTTTTATGTCATTACATGGTGTGTAGGGCTAGTGAGTGCCTGTCCATTGCAGTAATTAGATTCCTAAGGAAGACTGGCTTGTTTATATTTTTGTTTATTTTTGCCTGAAATTTGCCTGAAATTTTACTGTCCAGATAACATTTGATCCTTCCTCTAGAAGATTAAAAGTTACTCTTTCGATAGAGGTGTTCTCAGGTATAAATCGATTTATTTATTATTTTTACTCTTTTGAGGTGGTATTTCGCTCTATTCAGTGCACATTTACTCAGTTCAAAGAGCTACAACCAACACACATTACATTTCCCAGTCACCACTGTCCATAGTATTCTTCACATTATAAGCGTATTAATCTTGACTGAAATTTAATCTCAAAGGTACAATATGTAATTAAAGCGCTATATTTAGGGCTTGCTGGCTTTGTCATGCTGTTGTGTTAATGTGGTGTGGATGCCACACACCCTCAACCAGACAACTATTCACAACACACTTGGTCTGTGGGTTGAGTTGAAGTCTCAGATGTAGCTGAGCATATGTAATGGTGAGTGGATACTGTCATGAGT
>NW_025962410.1:0-47638 GCF_017589495.1 Alosa alosa
TTATTAAATATTTCTATTCATACTAATAAAAGATTATTAGAAGATAGATTTATATTATATAATATTATTAATAAATAGTTTTAGATAAAATTTTTTAAAAAATGAAATATATTAAATTATTATTAAGATTACGATATATAGTATATATATATTATCTTAAAAGAAAAGAGTTAAAAAGAGATATATATCTTTTTTATTAATAATGGAATTAATTATATTCTAAGAAGAGAAGAAGATTGTTATTACTATAACTATCAATATATCTAATATACTATTATAATCAAATTTAATTATTTAATTTTAGAGGTAATATATATATAATATATATTGATAAATAGATAATTTATATAACAATCATTAGATTATTAGATAATATCTAATAGAGTAAAAGAACATAAGAAGTAAATTAATAAAAATATTTTTAAAATATTGATTATTTTTTAAAAATTGAATATAGTAAAATAATAATATTAATATTTTAGAAAGTATATACAATATGATAACATAAAATATTAATAATTTTATTTTATTTTATTTTAAAAATTTAATTTTTAGATGATATAATATTCACAATTTATTTTTCATATTTAATTTAGTATTTTTTTATACTTAAGCTACACTATATTTTATATATTTTTTAATAATTTATCTAAAAATAAAATATTTTATCTGGATTATTAAATTATATATTATATATTATAATATATAGACTTTTATATAATGATAAATTCTTATTATAGTATATATAATATAAACAAAGTCAACATATAATATAATATATATAATAGTATTCAAAATAGATTTTAGACCTGTATTCATAGTATACAATATACCATATTTAGGATCTATTCTACTAACTATTATAAAAGTAAAATATTATTAGACTTTAGGATATATTATTATATATATATACATTTTTAGTATTATATAATTAAGAGGTCTATTTTTATCTATAGTAAATAAGTATACATGAATCTTAAAAAATATAAATAATTAATATTTTATAGAGAATATTATTAAGAAGATAGTAATGATTATATATTGATTTATAATAAATTAATTTATATAACAGATTATATATTAAATTATAAAAATATTATAATATTAATTATAAGTATAATTTAGAAAAAATGGAATTAAATTATTTTAATATTTTTATAGATAGTAAATGAATATAGAAGATATGATAATATAATACAATATATACTTATACTTATATAATAGTATATTTTTAAATTGAGAATATTATAATATATAAGATACTATTATAAAGAAATTAATATTAAATAATATATTATTTAGGTTATATAAAATAAAATAATTAGATTATTCTATCTAAGATAATTACAATTTATATTTTAGACTTTTTCAATTTTATAATAAAGTATATACTAAAAACATTTAGACTATTAAATAAATTTTTTATAATTGTAGTTAATAAATAATAATTATTACTTAACATAAAATATTGTATGTTAAAAATATTTTATACACTAAATATATACAAACTAACTACATGATAAAACTTATTATTATAATAATAACAATTAAAAATACAATATCAACTGATGAAGAAAAAATAGAAAAAATATAGAATGGTATTATTCAATGAACAGAAGATAACAAATCATGGTATAAAAATATAGAAGATATACAATAGTTAATATTATATTATAAAGATATTATAAAAAATAATTTAGATACTATTAATGATGAATGAGACAAATTATATAAAAATATTAATTAGTATACTATATTTAAATCTGATAAAAAATTTTATGATTAGATAAGTTAGATAATATTATTTATATATGAAATATAGAATAATAATAAATTAGAAAAGGATTTAGAAAATATATGATTATTATATAAAATCTTAATAAATTTTATAAATGAATATTATAAAATAAATAACATATTTAATAATATATTAAGTCAATATATTTTTTGAAGTAATTGATTAAATGAAAAATATTGATACAATAATAGTATTAAAGAAAATGAATCAATTGAAAATAATATATCTAATTTATGGATTTTAAAAATTATATTAGATAATTCGAAATGTTATTATTATCATTATATTGAATATAATTTAGTTTTTATTAAAAATACATATGAAATAAACATGTACGAAAATAAAGAATCTAAAACATTAGAATTATTATTAGAAATAAAGAAGAATATAAATACATTATATGATAAAATATGTATTTATAGTATTAATGATTGAGATGATATTAAATACTTAAAACAAGATTTAAATAATAAACTATTAAAATTAAATGATCACGTGATAGTATCTAATACTAGTAATGAGATGATATTATATGAAAAATTATTATTATTAAAATACTTATTTGATTTACATATATCTAGTAAGTATGAAAATAGAAATAATATATCAGATAATTAGTTTAATAATATAAAGAATTTTATAATAGATTTTCTATAGAAAGAAATATATTATCCATTATCATATAAAAGTTCTACGAAATTTATAGATTATTTAAAAGAAGAATAGATAGATTTAACTGAAGTAATTAATTATTTAAATACTATAGAAGTATTTGATATAGTTAAAGATAATATTTATTTAGATAAAATAAAAGAAATAATAAAAGATATTGATTATAGAATATGAAATATTTATTTTAAAATAAGAAATGAACATTTAGATAATATATATAATAAAAATATAATAGATTCATATAAAAACATATTATGAATTTATTGAAATTTAGGTATATATTCTTATTCTAATCATATAGATCAATTAAATATATTTAAAGACATATTCAAAAATGATATTGATTTCAATATAAAAAACAGCAACATAGTTGAATTTATTAATCTATATAATATAATTAAAAATAATATATCAATATTATTAACAGATATGAAAGAAAAGGAAATTAGGTTTAAGAATAAAGTCAATTTAGTATATATTGATTTATTAAAATAGATTAATTAGATATTAAAATTTAGACTAATAATAAAAGAATAGAAATAGGAAAAAATAAATATACATAGAATAATAATAGTTATTACATTTATAATATTGATATTAGTATTAGTAGTATTTTCAATATATAGATATAGATATAAAAACAAGAATAAAGTTAAACATCTTTTAGAATTATCTTAATTAAATTAAATTTATATTTATTATAATATATAGTTTATTTAAAGTTAAAATAAATAAATAGGAATATAGATATTTATTTTATAATATATAAGAATAAGAAGATATTAATATACTAAAATTATATTATATTATATAAAATTAAATATAAATATAGAAAATAATTAATAAAATAAAAATTTTAATATAAATTATAAATATAGAAAATATTAAGTATATTATATATATTTATTAGTAATATATATAAATATGATAACTTTTATAATAACTAATATTATAATATCATTAATAAAAAATAATAGTTCAAATAATAATTTAGAAAATAATGAAATAGAATTATCAATATTTTAGTAGTAGATAATAAATGAATATAAATTAACTATTAATAATAAATAGATAGATATAGTATCATTATCTAATAACCAATAGTATATATACTTGTAGAATTGTTATGAGTGATATAGATTAAAAAAAGTAGAAAGTAATGATATAGAGGATGATAAAATAAAAATAAGATAGTTATGTAATAGTATATTCAAAAATAGAAAATATGTTAGTTCATATGATAGTATTATAAAAAAATTAATGACTATATTTTTTAAATTGGAATTAGATAATACTAATAATTATATAAATTATATTAAAAATATTAAAAACTATGTATTAGATAATTGAAATTATTCTTATAAAAAATTATTAAAATGAAATGATAATAATCAAGATTAGTTTTTTATAGAGTGAATAGAATGATATGATGATGATATATTTTTTATTTATAATATACAATTAATAACTAGATTTTCTATTGTTTAGATAAAATAGTAATAACAAATGATTGAGAATAGATTAAAATATAGTAGTAGAATATAAATAAATAATACAAAAAGATATATATTAGAATAGATACTAGACAATAATAGATTTATAAGATTAGAGGAATTTAAAAAATTCATTTATATTATTTTATATAGATAGGATAATAATACTATTAGAAATTTAAGTTATTATATTATATAGAAATAGTTAGCATATCCATATTAAAATTATTTAATATATATGTCTGATTTTTCAAATTTCATAACATGTTATATTTTAGAAGAATAATTAATTTTTAACTAATTATTTTATTATATATATTATTAACTATAATAAATAATAAATTTAAAAATATTTTATAAAGTATAAATAAAAGTTAAATATATATTATATTTTATAATAGAATATAAAATTATTAAAAATAGAATAGAATAAAGTTTTTAAAAATATTTCTTAATCTTTTTTTAGATGATATAATATAGAAAATAAATCATGATATTAATATTCACAATTTATTTTTTACACTTAATTTAATATTTTTTTATACTTAAGCTACATTATATTTTATATATATTTTTTAATAATTTATCTATAAATAAAATATTTTATCTAGATTTTAAATTATATATAATATATATTATAAGTATCTTATAGTCTTTATAGTTTGAATATGTATATATGAAATTATATTTTCATTTAAAAATAATTTTTTTAATTTATATATATAATATTGTTACCTTATTTTATAAGATAATAGATTTATATATTTAATTCTCTTTAAGATAGATTATCTTTTAATATAATCTCTAATATCTATTATTAATCGTTACTTCTCTTTATATATATTAATTAACTATATAGATATATTATCAATTTCTACAAATTCCATCTTCATTTTTTTATTCATCTTTTTTTAATTTATTCTAAAATATTTACACTATTGAATAAATTTTTATTGTTAAGATATCAAATATATATAACAATGCTTATCTATATTAATTGATATATTCTATAATACTAATATATCTTAAATATAACTTTATAATTGAAAATACAAATATTATTGTTAATTAATAGAATAATAAATATAGATATAAATTTATTGTTACTATATATCTATAATTATTTTATATTAGATTTTATACTATTATACTATATAATCTAAAAATAGTTGAAAAGTAGAAATTTAAATTTAAGAAAAAATATATTTTAATTATTATTTTAGTATAGATAAAGTAAATTAGTTATTCAATAAACTATTTAGAAAGATAGGATATTATAATATACATGATAGTATTATAAAAAAATTAATAATTATTTTTTTAGAGTAGAATTAAATCATATATACATATAATGAAATATTAAAATTAAATTATTATAATGAAGATTATTTTCTTTTAGATTGAATAAATTTATTTTCTACTGATATAATTTTCTATATAATTAATAACAAGATTTTATTATATATATAAAATAGTAAAATATAATGATTGAGATTATATTATAAAACATTACATCAATACTAATAGTAATAGTAATATAACAAAAATATAAATATTAAAAAATATATTAGATATTAAAAGATTTATAAGATTAAATGAATTAAAGAATTTTATATTAATCATATCATATGGATAGAGTAAAGAAGAATTTATAAAAGTTTTAGTTCATTATATTATATTATATAAAAATAATTATCATATCTTAGTAGAATTAATCATAGAAGATATATGTCTGATTTTTTAAATTTTATAACAGACTATATATTAGAGGAATAATTAATTTTTATTTTATTAACTAATTATTTTATAATATATATTAAAATATTATAGTATCATTAATAAAAAAAATACAAGTTTGATTAATTTAAAAAATAAATATATTATCATATATATTTCCTATGATATATAGATAATAAAGATATAGATATAATAATATTACTTGATAATTAATCAAACATATACTTATAGAATTAATATAGTAAATATAAATTAAAAATAGTAAATATTAATATAATAATATATTTTAGAAAAAAGAATATAAAAATATTATATATAAATTAATTATGATATTTTTTTAATATAAAAATATAGATAATATAATATAATTTTATAAAAAATATTATTAATAAAACTAGTTTAGATAGTAAAAAATTATTTATATATTAAAATAATAGATTTAAATTTAGAATAAGAAATAGTTTATTTTTAATTGTGTAAATAATATAAATTAATATAATGATTTGGATATATATATATATATATATATATTAGATATTAAAAGATTTATAAGATTAAAATAAATTAAATATTTTTATATTAAGAAAATTATTTAAATAAAATAATAATTATATTTTATTGATGTAGTTATTTTATTCTTAATATTAATTATTTAATATTTATATATTAGAATTTTTAAATTTAATAATAGAATAAATATAATTAAAAAATAAAAATTTATATTTATATTCATAATTATTATATATGTAATTATTAATGTTATATTAATTTTATTATAAACATATAAAAATATAAAAAATACAAAAGAAAAAGAATTAGATAAAAATATAAGATATAATAAAGATTTAATAAATATAAAATGTTCAAAAAAACCAAAAATCAGATTGAAAGTTTTTATTTATTCCTGTTATAATAATTGTTATTCATATAATTTTATTTATTCTTATATATATGATTATATTAAAATTTAAACCAGATTTTATATTATTTGATTCTGATTTTGTTCTTATATTAATATTAATATTATGGGGGTTAAGTATTTTAACTCAATATATTATGTTTTTATTTACAGTTATTATAGGATATAATATTATTTACATTGTATTAATAATTAATATAATAATGTTAATTATTTAATTTATATTTAAAAATATAATTTTAGAAATAACTTTAGGTATTATTTTAATATTGTAGGTATTGTTTTATATATTATATATATTTACAAGATTATATCTGAATTTGAAAAAATTATAATGAAGATTATTTTTTTTTAAATAATGAAATAAAAAATTTATTTATTTATTTAATGTTTCTAATGGCCGCCTTATGCACCTTTACTCCGCCAGACGATATCTAATGTTCCACGGATTGCTCTATGGACCACCTACTTGCCTATGTTGGCAGGTATGACCTCTGAAATCAGACGATTGAAGTTCTTTGTAACAGCGCCAAAGGCACCTATAGCTACTGGAACAACAATAGTCTTCACGTCTCAGAGTAGACCCAGCTCAGTTGCCAATGGAAGGTACCTCTCTTTTTTAGCTCTTTCCTTTAAGGCAACGTACCTATCACTACAGACCGTAATCTCAATGATTCAGCATGTTTTCTTACTCTTATCCAGGACTACAATATCAGGAACATTATGTGATATAAACTATTCATCTGATAATCTCTTATCAGTCTAAATAGGTGTATCTCATAATATTTTCACATTACCATTCACTGACTCTAGGACAGATTCCGATAATGATCAAATTCAGTACGAGCAGTTGCAAGATGATATTTCTTTGCTAGATTAAAATGAATTAATCTAGCAACATCATTATGCCTCTTCTTATACTGATTTCCTGTACGAGCGGTGCATCTGACAGCAATCGCCTCTATGGTTTGAGGATGATTACTACAATTACACCTTTTCTAGTATAGTCGTCTACCTAATGTATCCTAAGCAAGGGTTATTAAAGCCTCTTCCCTAGGACCATTTTTCGGTTGATGTAAGTATCCTATAGACGTCTTAAAATCATTAGCAGCCGATAAGGCTACCTCCCTTAAGTACTCTATTTTCTACATTACACCTTGACTATACTACTATAAAGGTTGAGGTTGATACCATTGAGATATTTCATAAGTTTTCTTAGGGATAGCCTATAACATACTCAAGAGAAATTCCTTTCGGATTTCTCCATCCTAGTATGTCTCTATCTCCTAATTAATCTTATGAACTAGTCTCTAACTAGAACCATTTCATCTCTATTGAATAGAGACTAAACCACGACCACCAAATCTTCTCTTTAAATACAACCGCTCTATTGAAGCAGTTTGGTAATGGAACTTACATTCCATTAATATCTTCCTAGTCTAAACATCTATCTTCTTAAGATCCGACTCATTCCAATTAACATAATGAAGATTACATTTAATATAATGAAAAATACAAAATTTTGTTATTCAATAGTTTATTTTATTTTATTAATTTTATTTGGATTAATATATAAAATATTATTTATTTTTATTTGTGGAACAAGATAGTTAATTAATAATAATGATATTAGATTTTTTAAATATATTATTATTTATATATGTGGATTTTTATCTTTAATATTATTATATATTTATATTTAAAATTATAGAAATATTCATTTATATATTACTAACAGTTATATTTTATGATAAGTTTCATATTTTTAAATATTATAATTAGGTCTATACAAAGTATAAGTGCAAATAATAATTTAGAAGATAATAATATAAGAGTATCAATATTTTAGTAGTAGTAGATAGAATATATAGATATAGTAATATTACCTAATAATCAATAGTATATATACTTATAGAATTGTTATAGTTGATACAAATTAAAAGAAGAAGAAAATGTTAATATAGAGAATGATAAAATAAAAATAAGAAAATTATGTAATATTATATTCGAAAATAGAAAATACGTTAGTTCATATGACAGTATTATATAGAAGTTAATGATGATATTTTTTATGTAGAAATTTTTATATAAATATTTATATGGATTATATAAATAATATTAATGATTATTTAAAATATAATAGAAAATATTCATATAAAGAATTATTAGAATTAAATAATAATAATAATAATAATTAAGATTAGTTTATTTTAGAGTTGAATAGAATTATATAATGATAATATATTTTTTATTTATAATATACAATTAATAACTAAATTTTATTGTTTAAATAAAATGATAACAAAAAATGATTGAAATTAATTAAAATATATTATAATATAAATAATTCAAAAAGGTTGATACTAGAATAGATACTAGACAATGATAGATTTATGAGATTAGAGGAATTTAAAAAATTTATTTAGATTATTTTATATGGATAGGATAATGGTATTATTAAAAATTTACTCCATTATATTATATATAAATAGTTATAGTATCCTCATAAAAATAATTATACTTATATGTCTGATTTTTCAAATTTTATAGCAGACTATACATTAGAAGAATAATTAATTTTTAAATTTTTATTAACTAATTATTTTATTGTATATATATTATTAACTATAATAAATAATAAATTTAAAAATATTTTATAAAGTATAAATAAAAGTTAAATATATATTATATTTTATAATAGAACATAAAAAATTAAAAATAGAATAGAATAAAGTTTTTAAAAATTGTTAATAATTCTATTTTATTTTTAAAATATTTCTTATTCTTTTTTAGATGTTATAATATAGAATAAGAAAAAGAAAATAAAAAAAATCATGATATAATATATAATTTATTTTTTTACACTTAATTTAGTATTTTTTTATACTTAAGCTATACTATATTTTATATAGATTATTAAATTATATATTATATATTATAATATATCTAAATCTTATATAATGATAAATTCTTATTATAGTATATATAATATAAACAAAGTCAATATATAATATTATAATATATATAATAGTATTCAAAATAGATTTTAGACCTGTATTCATAGTATACAATATACCATATTTAGGATCTATTCTATTAACTATTATAAAAGTAAAATATTATTAGACTTTAGGATATATTATATAATTAAGAGGTCTATTTTTATCTATAGTAAATAAGTATACATGAATCTTAAAAAATATTATTAAGAAGATATTAATAATTATATATTGATTTTTAAATATAGGATAGACTTTATTTTTAAATTATTTTATATTATAAATAATATTATGATATTAATTGTAAGTATATATAAGTAATAATTTAGAAAAAAGTAAAATTAAATTATTTTAATATTTTTATAGATAGTAAATGAATATAGAAGATATAGTAATATTATATAATACAATATATACTTATACTTATATAATAGTATATTTTTAAATTGAGAATATTATAATATATAAGATACTATTATAAAGAAATTAAGATTAAATAATATATTATTTTAGATTATATAAAATAAAATAATTAGATTATCCTATCTGAGATAATAACAAATTATATTTTAGACTTTTTCAATTTTATAATAAAATATATATCAAAAATATTTAGACTATTAAATAAATTTTTATAATTGTAGTTAATAAATAATAATTATTTTTAACATAATATAAAATTTTTTATGTTAAAAATATTTTATACACTAAATATATATAAACTAACTACAAATGATAAAACTTATTATAATAGTAATAACAATTAAAAATACAATATCAACTGATGAAGAAAAATTAGAAAAAATATAGAATGATATTATTCAATGAACAGAAGATAACAAATCATGGTATAAAAATATAGAAGATATACAATAGTCAATATTAAATCAAAAAGAGGATATAAAAAATAAATTAGATAGTATTAATAATAACTGAAAAGAAGTATATAAAAATGTTAATTAGTATACTATATTTAAATCTGATAAAAAAATTTATGATTAGATAAGTTAGATAATGTCATTTATATATGAAATATAGAATAATAATAAACTAGAAAAAGATTCAGAAAATATATGATTATTATATAAAATAATATCAAATTTTATAAATGAATATAATAAAATTAATAATATATTTAATAATATATTAAATTAGTATGTTTTTTGAAGTAATTGATTAAATGAAAAACATTTGTATTTTAATAGTATCAAAGAAGATAATTCAATTGAAAATAATATATTTAATTTATGAATTTTAGAAACTATATTATCAACTTCTAAACATTATTATTATTATATTGAATATAGTATAGATTTTAATAATGATACATATGAAATAAACATATATGAAAATAAAGAGTCTGAAACTTTAGAATTAATATTAAATATAAAAGAGTAGATAATCGAATTATATAATGAAATATTTATTTATAGTATTGATAATTGAAATGATATTAAAAAAAGAAAACAGGATTTAAATAATAAAATATTAGAATTAAATGATCATGTTATAGTATCTAAGAATAGTGATGAGATGATATTATATGAAAAATTAATTATATTAAAATATTTATTTGATTTCCATATATCTGATACTTATGAAAATAGAGATAATATATCTAAAGATTAGTTTAATAATATAAAGAATTTTATAATAGATTTTCTATAGAAAGAAATATATTATCCATTATCAGATAAAAGTTCTACAAAATTTATAGATTATCTAAAAGAAGAAGAAATAGATTTAACTAAAGTAGTAGAATATTTAAATACTATAGAGTTATTCGATATAGTTAATAATGATAATTATTTAAATAAAATAAAAGATATAATAAAAGATAAGAAAAATAAAATAAATAATATTTATTATAAAATAAGAAATAGATATATAGAAACTATATATGATAATAATTGAAATATAATAGATTTATATAAAAATATATTATGAATATATTGATATTCTGGTTTAAATTCTCTTTATAATTATAATAATCATATAGATCAATTAAATTTATTAAAAGATATATTTGAAGTAGATATTAAGTTAGATATAGAAAATAGTAATATAGAAGATTTTATTCAATTATATGATATTACTAAAGATAATATATAGAAATTATTAACAAATATAAACTCAAGTATAATTTATTATTGCAATAAAAAGAATATATTACTAATTGATTTATTAAAATCAATTAATTAGATATTAAAATTTAAATTAGTAATAAAAGAATAGAAATATGAAAAAATAAATATATATAAAATAGTAGCTATTACATTTATAATATTAATAATAATAATAGTAATTATAATAATTATAGTTATATTATATAAATATAAGAATAAACAAAAAAACAAATATCTTTTATAAGTATTTTAATTAAATATTATAATATTTTTTCTTTTATTTATTTAGATATATAAAGAATTATTAAATATTAAATATTAAAAAATTTAATTTATTATATTATTTAGTAATAGTTTATTAGAATAATTAATTTTTAAAATAATTTAAATAATATTTTTTATAAACTTATTTTAATCTAATGATTTTTATTATATATAGTTTATATTTATATATGGATATAGGATAATCTATAAGTAAATTTTTGAAAAATCTAATATTTTATATATTAACATAGTATCTAAAAATAAAATTATAAATAATATTTAAATTAAAAAAATTAAATATATATTCAATTTTTAAGTATATTAATAAATAATTAATTATAATATAATATATTAGAAGTAACTTTTATAAAAAAATATTATATAATAATTATTTAATATAACTAAAAAAGTTTATCTAAGAATAAAATCAATATGTATAATAATAAATATTATAAATATTATATATTAATTTTAATAGTTGAAAAAATAAAAATTATAAAATAATTATTATTATATAACCTAATTTTGTATGTTAATAAACACAAATGATAAAACTTATTATAATAGTAATAACAATTAAAAATACAATATCAACTGATGAAGAAAAATTAGAAAAAATATAGAATGATATTATTCAATGAACAGAAGATAACAAATCATGGTATAAAAATATAGAAGATATACAATAGTCAATATTAAATCAAAAAGAGGATATAAAAAATAAATTAGATAGTATTAATAATAACTGAAAAGAAGTATATAAAAATGTTAATTAGTATACCATATTTAAATCTGATAAAATTTTATTTGGTTAGATAAGTTAGATAATGTCATTTATATATGAAATATAGAATAATAATAAATTAGAAATAGATTCAGAAAATATATGATTATTATATAAAATAATATCAAATTTTATAAATGAATATTATAAAATTAATAATATATTTAATAATATATTAATCCAGTATGTTTTTTGAATTAATTGATTAAATAAAAAACATTGATACAGTAATAGTATCAAAGAAGAGAAAGAAATTGAAAATAATATATCTAATTTATGAATTTTAGAAACTATATTATCAACTTCTAAATATTATTATTATTATTATATTGAATATAGTATAAATTTTAATAATGATACATATGAAATAAATATATATGAAAATAAAGAATCTGAAACATTAGGATTATTATTAAATATAAAATAGTAGATAATTGAATTATATAATGAAATATATAATTATAGTATTAATAATTGAGATGATATTAAATAGTTAAAATATGATTTAAATACTAAAATATTAGATTTAAATGATTATGTCATAGTATCTAATACTAGTAATAAAATGATATTATATGAAAAATTATTAATATTTAAAATATTTATTTAATTTCCATATACCTTATAGTTATAAAAATAGAAATAATATATCAAATGAATAGTTTAATAATATAAAAAAAATTTTATAATAAATTTTTTATAGAAAGAAATATATTATCCATTATCAGATGAAAGTTCTATAAAATTTATAGATTATTTAAAAGAACAAGGAATAGATCTATCTAAAATAGTTAAACATAGATAATATATATAGTTAAAAATGATATTTAAGATAAAATAAAGAGAAATGTTAAATATTAAAAATAAAATAAAAATATTTATTTTATATTAATAAAAAAATATTTAGAAATTATATATATTAATAATAATATTATAATATATTCATATGAAAATATATTATGAATATATATGAAATTCAGATATATTCTCTTTTATTCTAATTATATATATCAATTAGATATAATTAAATTTATTTAAAGATAAAAAGATATATTTAAAGATAATATAAATTTAGATATAAAAAATAGTAATATAGAAAAATTTATTAATCTATATAATATAATTAAAAATAATATATCAAAATTATTATTAGATATAATAATAAAAAATAATATATCAATATTATTAATAGATATAAAAAAAAAAGAGTATAATAATAAAATTTTATTATATATCGATTTATTAAAACAGATTAATTAGATATTGAAATTTAAACTAATAATAAAAAAAAGAGTAGAAATAGAAAAAAATAAATATATATAGAATGATAATAGTTATTACATTTATAATATTAATAGTAGTAATAGTAATTATAATAATTATAGTTATATTATATAAATATAAGAATAAACAAAAAAACAAATATCTTTTATAAGTATTTTAATTAAATATTATAATATTTTTTTTTTTATTTATTTAGATATATAAAATTAAATTATTAAATATTAAGTATTTTTTAATTTATTATATTACTTAGCAATAGTTTATTAAAATAATTAATTTTTAAAATAATTTAATTAATATTTTTTATAAACTTATTTTAATCTAATAATTTTTATTATATATTATATATAGTTTATAATTTATATTTATATATGGATATAGGATAACCTATAAATGAATTTTTGAAAAATTTAATATTTTATATATTAATATAGTATCTAAAAATAAAATTATAAATAACATAAAATTAAAAAATTAAATATATATTCAATTTTTAAGTATATTAATAAATAATTAATTATAATATAATATATTAGAAGTAACTTTTTAAAAAAAATATTATATAATAATTATTTAATATAAATAAAAATAAGAAAATCTAAGAATTTAAAATAATATGTATAATATATAATAAAAATATTATAAATTATTATATATTAATTTAATAATAAATTGAAAAAAAAAAAATTATAAAATTTTTATGTTAAAAAATTTTATAACCTAATTTTATATAAAATAACTATAAATGATAAAATTTATTATATTACTAATAATAACAAATAAAGAATATTATATCAAATGATAAAGAAAAATTAGAAAAATATATAATGATATTACTAAATGAATAGAAAATAATAATTCATTATATAATATATAGAAGATATAAAATAGTCAATATTAAATATATAAAGATAATATAAAAATAAATTAGATAGGATTAATAATAAATGAAAAAATTATATAAAAATATTAATTAGTATACTATATTTAAATCTGATAAAAAATTTTTTGATTAGATAGATTAGATAATATCAACTATATATGATATATAGGACAATAATAAATTAGAAAAGATTTGAAAAATATATGATTGTTTAAATAAAGTCATATTAAATTTTATAAATGAATATTTTAAAATTAATAAATTATTTAATAATATATTAAGTTATCATGTTTTTTTAAGTAATTGATTAAATTCAAAACATTGATATAATAATAATAGTATTAATGAAGGAGATTTAAAAGATAATATATCTAATTTATGAATTTTAAAAATTATATTATATAATTTTAAATATTATATTATAAATTATAAATATATGAATTATATTATAAAGTTTAATAATAATACATATAAAATAAATTTATATAAAAATAAAAAATCTGAAACATTAATTATATTAACAAAAATAAATAGTAGATAAATAAATTATATAATGAAATATTTAAATATAGTAATAATAATTGAGATAATATTAAATAATTAAAATAGGATTTAAATAATAAATTATTAAAATTAAATGATCATATTATAAAATCTAATACTAATAATGAAATATATTATATGAAAAATTATTAATATTTAAATATTTATTTAATTTTTATATATCTAAAAAGTATGAAAATAGAAATAATATATCTAAAGAATTAGTTTAATAATATAAAAAATTTTATAATAGATTTTATATAGAAAGAAATATATTATCCATTATCAGATGAAAGTTCTATAAAATTTATAGATTATTTAAAAAAAGAAGAGATAGATTTATATGAAGTAGTAGAATATTTAAATGATATAGAAGTATTTGATATAGTTAAAGATAATACTTATTCAAATAAAATAAAAGATATAATTAATAATATTAAATATGAAATAAATATTCTTTATTTTATATTAAGAAATAGATATTTAGATAATATATATAATAATAATAAAAATATATTAGATTCATATAAAAATATATTACAAATATATATGAATTTAGATATGAATTCTCTTTTTAATCATACTCATATAGATCAATTAAATTTATTAAAAATTATATTTGAGAATAATATAGATTTAGATATAGTAAATAGTAACATAGAAGAATTTATTAATCTATATAATATAACTAAAAATAATATATCAAAATTATTAATAGATATAAATGAAGAAGAAACCTATTATAATAAAAATATTTTATTATATGTTAAAATATTAAAATAGATTATTTTAATAAAAGATTTTAAATTAATAATAAAAGAATAGAAATAGGAAAAAATAAATATATATAGAATAATAATAGTTATTACATTTATAATATTGATAGTAGTATTAGTTATAGTTTTAATATATAGATATAAGAAAAAGAACAAGAACAAAGTTAAATATCATTTAGAATTATCTTAATTAAATTAAATTTTTTAAATATTAATAACTATATAGATATATTATCAATTTCTACAAATTCCATCTTCATTTTTTTATTCATCTTTTTTTAATTTATTCTAAAATATTTACACTATTGAATAAATTTTTATTGTTAAGATATCAAATATATATAACAATGCTTATCTATATTAATTGATATATTCTATAATACTAATATATCTTAAATATAACTTTATAATTGAAAATACAAATATTATTGTTAATTAATAGAATAATAAATATAGATATAAATTTATTGTTACTACATATCTATAATTATTTTATATTAGATTTTATACTATTATACTATATAATCTAAAAATAGTTGAAAAGTAGAAATTTAAATTTAAGAAAAATATATTTTAATTATTATTTTTTATATAATATTCTTATATTCTTATATATATTTTTCTTTTATTCTATTCTATTCATCTACTATATCTAATCTAATTATATTTATTTTTTATAATCAAATTATATATTACATTTTTATTATTATTATTTCTCTAAATAAATTTCTATATTTATAAACTTATCTTTTATATTATTTTTTATTATTATTAATATATTATATTATAGTAAAATATAAATAAATATAAATATATAGTAGATTTATATAATTTTATAATATATTATATATTAAAAGAATAATTAATTTTAATTTATATATATATATTATAGAACTATATAAAATAAGAAATTATTCTATTATAAAAAATTATTTATTATAGAATAGGATAAAAAGTTTAAATATTTTTATTCATAATTTTAATTTTTATAAAATAATTTAATAATTTTTTTTATACTTAAGCTATATTATATTTTATATTAAATTATAAAAAAACTCTTAAAAATTTATTTTATAATATATAAGTTAATATTGTTTAATATTATATTAATATATTATAATATAATTTAAATTATTTTTAATTTAACTTAAAAAAAATTTTTTATAAATTATAAAAATAAAAATATTACGTATATTTATTTATTTATTAAATAAAATATAAATATATGATAAATTTTATAATTTTAATATTATAATATTATGAATAGAAAAAATAATAGTTCAATAATAATTTAGAAGATAATGATATAAGAGAATCAATATTTTAGTAGATAATAAATGAATATAAATTAATTATTAATAATGAATAGATATATAAAATAGAAGATATAGATATAGTAATATTACCTAATAATCAATAGAATAAATACTTATAGAATTGTTATAGTTGATATAAATTAAAAGTAGAAAGCAATGAAGTAGAGAATGATAAAATAAAAATAAGATAGTTATGTAATAGTATATTCAAAAATAGAAAATACGTTAGTTCATATGATAGTATTATATAGAAGTTAATGATAATATTTTTTAAATAGAATTTAAAGATATTAATAATTATATAAATAATATAAATAATATTCATAATTATTTATTAAATAATATAAAACATTCATATAAAAAATTATTATCAGAAAAAAATAATAATCAAAATTAGTTTATTTTAGAATGAATAAAATTATATAATAGTAATAAATTTTTTTTTTATTTATAATATACAATTAATAACTAGATTATATTGTTTAGATAAAATAGTAACAAAAATCATTGAGACTAGATTAAAATATATTAGAATATAAATAATTAAAAAAAGATAGATACTAGAATAGATATTAGAAAATAATAAATTTATAAGATTAGAGGAATTTAAAAAATTTGTTTAGATTATTTTATATGGATAGGATAATAATACTATTAAAAGTTTAGTTTATTATATTATATAGAAATAGTTATAGTATCCTCATAAAAATAATTATACATATATGTCTGATTTTTCAAATTTCATAATAGATTATATATTAGAAGAATAATTAATTTTTTAATTTTATTAATTTTTATTTATATTATTAACTAATATTTTATTAATATATATAAAAAATATATAATAAATAATAAATAAAATATTTAAAATATATTATAATAAATAAATAAAAATATAAATTTTATTTTATAATAGAACATAAAATTAAAAATAAAATAGAATAAAAAATTTTTAAATTGTTAAATTCTATTTTTTTTTTTTAAATATTTCTTATTCTTTTTTAGATGTTATAATATAAAATAAGAAAAAAAATAAAAAAAATCATGATATAATATATAATAATTTATTTTTATTTTCACACTTAATTTAGTATTTTTTTATACTTAAGCTACATATATTTTATATATTTTTTTAATTTTTTCTAGAAATAATATAATAATAAAACTATAATATATTTAAATCTTATATAATGATAAATTCTTATTATAGTATATATATATATATATAAATAAACAAAGTCAATATATAATATAATAATATATATAATAGTATTGAAAATAGATTTTAGACCTGTATTCATAGTATACAATATACCATATTTAGGATCTATTCTACTAACTATTATAAAAATAAAATATTATTAGACTTTAGGATATATTATTATATATATATTTTTATATTATATAATTAAAGGTCTATTTTTTATCTATAGTAAATAAGTATACATGAATCTTAAAAAAATATAAATAATTAATATTTTATAGAGAATATTATTAAGAAGATAGTAATGATTATATATTGATTTATAATAAATTAATTTATATAATAGATTATATTATATTATAATATTAAATATTATTATAAGTAAATAAGTTATAAAGTAATAATTTAGAAAAAAAAAAAATTAAATTATTTTAATATTTTTATAGATAGTAAATGAATATAGAAAATATAGTAATATTATATAATAATAATTAATGAAACATATATTTATATTTATAGAATTATTAATATGATAGTATGTAATAGTATATTTTAAAATTAAGAATATTATAATATATAAGATATTATTATTAATAAATTAAAATTATATTTTTTAAAAAAAATCAGATTAAATAATATATTATTTAGATTATATAAAATAAAATAATTAGATTATTCTATCTGAGATAGTTACATATTATATATTAGACTTTTTTAATTTTATAATAAGTATATACTAAAAACATTTAGATTATTAAATAAATTTTTTATAAATATAGTTAATAAATAATAATTATTACTTAAACATAAAATATTGTATGTTAAAAATATTTTATACACTAAATATATACAAACTAACTACATGATAAAACTTATTATATTAGTAATAGTAATAAAGAATACAATATCAACTGATAAAGAAAAAATAGAAAAAATATAGAATAATATTATTCAATGAATAGAAAATAATAAATATTGATACAAAAATATAGAAGATATAGAATAGTCAATATTAAATCAGAAAGATAATATAAAAAATAAATTAGATATTATTAATATTAGTTGAAATAATATATATAAAAATGTTAATTAGTATACTATATTTAAATCTGATAAAAATTTATTTGATTAGATGCATTAGATAATATTAGTTATATATGATATATAGGAAAATAATAAATTAGAAAAGAATTTAGAAAATATATGATTATTATATAAAGTAATATCAAATTTTATAAATGAATATGATAAAATAGATAAATTATTTAATAATATATTAATTCAATATATTTTTTGATCTAATTGATTAAATGAATATCATTGATATACTAATAATAGTATTAAAGAAGTAGAAGAAATTGAAAATAATATATCTAATTTATGGATTTTAGAAACTATATTATCAACTTCTAAATATCGTTATTATAAAGAATATAGTTTAACTTTTGATAATAATACATATGAAATAAATATATACGAAAATAAAGAATCTAAAACATTAAAAGTATTATTAGAAATAAAATAGTAGATAAAATTATTATACAATAAAATATATAATTATAGTAATAGTAATTGAGAAAATATTAAAGAATTAAAACAATATTTAAATAATAAACTATTAAAATTAAATAACCATATTATAGTAGTATCTAAGAATAATGAAGAATTAATATTATATGAAAAACTATTAATATTAAAATATTTATTTAATTTACATATATCTGATATTTATGAAAATAGAGAAAATATATCAGATAATTAGTTTAATAATATAAAGAATTTTATATTAGATTTTTTATAGAAAGAAATATATTATCCATTATCAGATAAAGATTCTACAAAATTAATAGATTATTTAAAAGAAGAAAAAGAAATAGATTTAAGTGAAGTAATTAATTATTTAAATACTATAGAAGTATTTGATATAGTTAAACAAGATAATAATTATTTTAAAAATATTGAAGATATAATTAAAAATATTGAAAATAAAATATATAATCTTTATTTTAAAATAAGAAAAAAATATTTAGATAATTTATATAATAATAATGAAAATATATTAAATTTGTATAATATTATATTATGATTGTATTGAAATTCAGGCATACCTTCTTATTTTAATCATATAGATCAATTAAAAATATTTAAAGATATATTCAAAGATGACATTAATTTCAATATAAAAAATAGTAATATATAGGATTTTATTAATCTATATAATATAATTAAAAATAATATATCAATATTATTAATAAGTATAAAAGAAAAAGAAATTAGTTTTAATAATAAAAATAATTTATTATATATTGATTTATTAAAATAGATTAATTATATATTGAAATTTAGATTAATAATAAAAGAATAGGAATAGGAAAAAATAAATATACATAGAATAATAATAGTTATTACATTTATAATATTAATAGTAGTATTAGTAGTATTTTCAATATACAGATATAAGAACAAAAACAAGAAAAAAGTAAAATAGTTATTACAATTATCTTAATTAAATTATTTTTATATTTATTACAATATATAAATAATTAAAAGATATAATTTAGTATATTACAATATATAATTTATTTAAAATATAAGAAATGAAAATCAATTAAATATTTATTTTATAATATATAGGATAAGAAGATATTAATATACTAAAATTATATTATATTTTATAAATCAAATATATGAATTATTTTTTTAAAAAATGATTAAGAAATATAATAATATAGATATTAAAAGATTTAAAAGAATATAAGAATTTAAATATTATATTATAAAAATATTTATCTTATCTTAACAAAAATTGCTTTTATTTATTATATAATAGACCTTTTCAATTTTATAATAAATTATTATATATTAAATAAAGAATTAAATTTTCATATTATTTTATAAAATTTATTTTTTATTTTTGATAATATATTAAAAATATAATAATTAAAATAATTATTATATTTTTTATAATTCTTATGTTAAAAATATTTTAAACCCTATATATATAAACTAACTACATGATAAAATTTATTATATTACTAATGTTAATAAAAAATATTATATTAACTAATAAAGAAAAAATAGAAAAAATATAGAATAATATTATTGAGTGAATAGAAGATAATAAGTCTTGATATAAAAATATAAAATATATAGAATAGTTAATATTAGATTAGAAAGATGATATAAAAAATAATTTAGATGATATTAATGATAACTGAAAAAGTATATAGAAATCTTAATTAGTATACCATATTTAATTCTGATAAAATTTTATTTAATTAGATAATATTAATTATATATGATATATAGAAGAATAATAAATTAGAAAAGGATTCAAAAAATATATGATTATTATATAAAATCATGATAAATTTTATAAATGAATATTATAAAATAAATAATATATTTGATAATATATTAACTTAGAATGTTTTTTGAAGTAATTGATTAAATAAAAAACATTGATACAGTAGTAATAGTATTAAAGAAGATGGATCAATTGAAAATAATATATCTAATTTATGAATTTTAGAAACTATATTATCAAATTCTAAATATTATAAAATAAATTATAATTATAAAAATTATAGTATAGATTTTAATAATGATACATATAAAATAAACATATATGAAAATAAAGAGTCTGAAACATTAAAATTAATATTAAATATAAAAGTAGAGATAATCAAATTATATAATAAAATATTTATTTATAGTATTGATAATTGAAATGATATTAAAAAAAGAAAACAGGATTTAAATATAAAACTATTAGAATTTAAAGATTATATTATAGTATCTAAGAATAGTAATAAAGCGATATTATGAGAAAAATTATTAATATTTAAATATTTATTTAATTTCCATATATCTGGTAAGTATGAAAATAGAGATAGTATATCAGATAATTAGTTTAATAATATAAAGAATTTTATAATGGATTTTTTATAGAAAGAAATATATTATCCATTATCAGATAAAAGTTCTATAAAATTTATAGATTATTTAAAAGAAGAAGGAATAGACTTATATGAAGTAGTTAATTATTTAAATACTATAGAAGTATTAGATATAGTCAAAGATGATACTTATTCAAATAAAATAAAAGATATAATTAGAAATGTTGAAAATAAAATAAAAAATATTTATGATATATTAAGAAAAAAATATCTACATAATAATTTATATAATAATAATAATATTATAATAAATTTATATAAAATTATATTATTAATGTATTGAAATTTAGGTATAAATTCTTTTTTTTAATTATACTTATATATATCAATTAGATATATTTAAAGATATATTTAAAAATAACATTAATTTCAATATAAAAAATAGTAACATACAGGAATTTATTAATCTATATAATATAACTAAAAATAATATATCTATTTATTATTAGTAGATATAAAAGAAAAGAAAATTAGTTTTAATAATAAAAAATAATTTATTATATATTGATTTATTAAAATAGAATAATTAGATATTGAAATTTAAATTAATAATAAAAGAGTAGGAATATAAAAAAATAAATATATATAATATAGTAGGTATTATATTTATAATATTGATATTAGTATTAGTTATGGTTTTAATATACAGATATAGATATAAAAATAAGAACAAAGTTAAATAGTTATTACAATTATCTTAATTAAATTAAATTATTTTTATATTTATTACAATATATAATTTATTTAATTAAAATAAAAACAAATAAGAATATATAGATATGTATTTTATAATATAGAAAATCAATTAAATATTTATTTTATAATGTAGAAGATAAGTGAGTCATAGTCTACAGTGGCAGTGATAGGTACTTTGTTTTAAAGGAAAGAGCTAAAGAAGAGAGGTATCTTTTATTGGTAACTAAGATGAGTCTACTCTAAGATTTGAAAACTATTGTTGTTCCAGTAGAAGCTATAGGCGCCTTTGGTACTGTTACAAAGAACTTCAATCATTTGATCTCAGAGGTCATACCTGCCAACATAGGCAAGTAGGTGGTCCATAGAGCAATCCGTGGAACATTAGATATCATTTGATGGAGTAAATGTGTATAAGTTAAGCACTAGAAAATAATTAACTAATTAATTTTAAATTTCATATATCAAAAAAATTATTAAAGATAATATATTCAAAATTATTAATAGATATAAATAAAGAAATAAATTAGTAATAAAAGAATAGAAATATAAAAAATAAATATATATAGAATAGTAACTATTACATTTATAATATTAATACTATTAATTATAATAGTTATAATATAGAAATAAAATTAAAGTTAAATAGTTATTATATTATAATTATATTATATTTTATTTTTTATTATCTAAATTAATTATTTTATTCCTTTAGTTCAATATTCTTTTCTCTATATATTAGATAGATATATAATTTCTTATAATCCAATATTTTTATATTTTATAATATTTAATTTTAATTAGTCTAGAATAAATAAATAGTTAGTAATGTCTATTTTATAAATTATAATATTTTTTAATATTATGTTAATTTAACTAATATAAACTTTATTATTAACTATATATTAATTTTATTATTTTCTATATACAGAGAAATATAATTTTTTATTATATTTTTTTTATGAATTCATTTATTCATTTCTTTATAATTAATATATTTAAAACATTATATGATATACTATTTTATCATTCAGAATTAGTTTTTATATTAGTATTTTTTATTCCTATAATTAAAATAATAGATGATAATATATTGTATAGTTAAATTATTTTAAAATGATATTAGAATAGTTATAAAAATAATTTTAGATTATGGAGTTATATATACTTATAAAACAAAACAAGGTATTATGAAAGGTTCAAAATATGCAAAATAGGTATTAGAAACACATAGATTATTAAAGTTATTACCTATAGGATTTATAAATATTATATACTACACATTACTTATTATTACTTTATCTATTTATTCTATTTATAATTACATTGTTGTTTTACTCCTGATAATTCTAATAATACTCCATTAATTTTTACAATATTATATATTTTTATATCAAATTTATTTATTTTTATATGTAGTCATTCTTTATTTTAAGGAATTTATTTATTAGGGGTTATTAGATATTTTTGATTATCATACTTCATTTCAAGAAAAAATATTCAAAATATTATAATAAATTACAAACAAGTTGAATATAGTATAAACAAGAAAAAGAAAAAGACAATTAGTATAACTCTATCAATAAATAAATAAATAATTTTTTTTACAAAATATTAAAATTAATATTATATAATAGAATTATGAGTAGTAAATGATAATAATTTTAAAAATAATAAATAAAATAAGATTCAAAAAAAGTAGAAATATAAATAGTTATAATAAAGTTCTATTAATATTGTTAGAAAATTATTATATAATATAATAAACTATTAAAAATATTTAGAGATATTATATATAATAAATTTTATCATAGATATTACTATAGAATTTATAGATATTATATTCTATAAAGACTATAATTAAATAATAATAATAATAATAATTATAGATTAGATAATAAATATAAATATAATAAAGAAATAGTAATATATTTTTAAGATTAGAAAGAATTAAAAATATTTTAAACTCTAATTATATATAACTAACTATAACTATAGATTATAAAATTTATTATATTAGTAATAGTAATAAAAAATATTATATCATCTAATAAAAAAATGTTAACTTCTGAATTTCTTCTTCATTAACATCCTAAAGAATTTTTAAGTTACTTTGACGTAAGTTAGTAAAGTAAAATAAACTTTCTTCTTTAGTCTTTGAAAAGATAGTTTTGAGTATATAATTCTTTACAAGAGTTCTTTCTATACTCTCTTTTCGAATGTGATTGGATCCTCTACTACTTTATAAACTTAATTTCTTGCTAAATCACACTACTATCATCATCAGCTTTTTCATTAGAGATCAATATCTTCCAATGATTCAGTCTGTGTAATTCTCTCTTAGTGAGTTTAACTTTATTAAGTATTTTTTATAAGGAGTTGAGATAATGACCCAATTTACTAAAAAAGGATCTCTTGGTGGTTTTATACTACGTACTATTAAACTTAAAATTATTAAAATAGAAATATAATAGTTATATAATAAAATATTTTAAAATTGTGAATATTATAATATATATAATATTATTTTTATATTTTTTTAGATTTTATAGAATAATTAGATTATCCTATCTGATATAATAACAATTTATATATTAGACTTTTTCAATTTTATAATAATTTATTATATACTAAAAACATTTAGACTATTAAATAAATTTTTATAATTGTAGTTAATAAAAATATAAATAATAATTATTACTTAACATAAATTTTGTATGTTAAAAATATTTTATACACTAAATATATATAAACTAACTACATGATAAAATTTATTATAATACTAAATAATAAAAAAAAATATTATTATAGTAACTGATGAAGAAAAATTAGAAAAAATATAGAATGACATTAACATATGAATAGAAAACAATAATTCTTTATATAATATATTAGAAGATAAAAAATAGAAATTATTAGCATATAAAGAGGATATAAAAAATAATTTAGATACTATTAATGATGAATGAAAAAAATTATATAAAAATATTAATTAGTATACTATATTTAAATCTGATAAAAATTTTTTTGATTAGATATATTAGATAATATCAACTATATATGATATTTAGGACAATAATAAACTAGAAGAGGATTTAGAAAATATATGATTATTATATAAAGTTATAATAAATTTTATAAATATATATTTTAAAATTAATAATATATTTAATAATATATTAAGTCATCATGTTTTTTGAAGTAATTGATTAAATTCAAAACATTGATATAATAGTAATAGTATTAATGAAGGAGATTTAAAAGATAATATATCTAATTTATGAATTTTAAAAATTATATTATATAATTCTAAATGTTATTATTATCATTATACAGAATATACTATAAATTTTAATAAAGAAACATATGAAATAATTTTATATAAAAATAAAAAATCTAAAACGTTAGAATTATTAATAAATATAAATGAGTAGATAAAAAAATTA
This sequence comes from Alosa alosa, assembly GCF_017589495.1. Classification (NCBI taxonomy): domain Eukaryota; kingdom Metazoa; phylum Chordata; class Actinopteri; order Clupeiformes; family Clupeidae; genus Alosa; species Alosa alosa. The sequence goes on from NW_025962410.1 coordinate 26,897, forward strand.
TATAATAAAATATATAATTATAGTAATAATAATTGAGATAAAATTAAATAGTTAAAATAGGATTTAAATAATAAACTATTAGAATTAAATGATCATGTTATATTATCTAATACTAGTAATGAAATAATATTATATGAAAAATTATAGATATTAAAATAGATATTTAATTTTCATATATCTTATACTTATAAAAATAGAAGTAATATATCTAATGAATAGTTTAATAATATAAAGAATTTTATATTAGATTTTATTTAGAAAGAAATATATTATCCATTATCAGATAAAGATTCTACAAAATTTATAGATTATTTAAAAAAAGAAGAAATAGATTTAACTGAAGTAATAGAATATTTAAATACTATAGAAGTATTTGATATAGTTAAAGATAATATCTACTCAAATAAAATAGAAGATATAATTAGAAATGTTGAAAATGAAATATGAAATATTTATTTTAAATTAAGAAAAAAATATATAGATAATAATATAAAAAATTTACAAAATAATATAACAGGTTTATATAAAAACATATTAAAAATATATAAAAATTTAGATATGGATTCTCTTTTTAATTATACTCATATAGATCAATTAAATTTATTAAAAATTATATTTGAGAATAATATAGATTTAGATATAGTAAATAGTAATATAGAAAAATTTATTAATCTATATAATATAACTAAAAATAATATATCAAAATTATTAACAGATATAAAAAAAAAAAAATTTATTTTAATAATAAAACAATTTTATTATATGTTAAAATATAAAATAAAATAGATTAATTTAATAAAAAATTTTAAATTAATAATAAAAGAATAGGAATAGGAAAAAATAAATATATATAGAATAATAATAGTTATTACATTTATAATATTGATAATAGTATTAATAGTATTTTTAATATACAGATATAGATATATAAATAAGAATAAAGTTAAATAGTTATTATAATTATCTTAATTAAATTAAATTTATATTTATTATTATATATTTTATTTAAAGTTATATAAATAGGAATTATAGATAAAATTTTAAATATATAATATAAGAAGATTTATTTTAATATATATAAGATATATTAATTAAATATATATAGAAAAAATAAAATAAAAAAAAAATTTAAATAAAATTATAGAAAAAGAAAATATATATATATATTTTTGTTTATTATTAATAAAAAAAAAAATAGTTTAATACTTAATTAAATAAATTAGAATAATAGAATATATATATAAGTTCAAATAATAATTTTTAGTAATATCAATATTTTATCATAGTAGATATGAATAAATATAACTAAGTTAAAATTAATAATCAAATAAACAGAAGATATAGAAACATTACCTAATAATCAATAATAACAAAATACTTATAGAATTATTATATTTGATATAAATTAAAATGATAGAAAATAAATATATAGACAATGATAAAATAAAAATAAAATAAGATAGTTATAATAATATTTTTAAAAATAGAAAATATTTAATTTATATGATAGATTTATAAAAAATTAATAATAATAATTTTTTAACAAAAATTTTTAAATTAGAATTTTATATAAATAATAAATAATTATAAATTATATTATTAAAAAATATTCATATAAAAAATTATTAAAATGAAATAATAATAATAAGATTTAGTTTTTTTAGAATAATAGAATTATATATTAATATATTTTTTTTTTATAATATACAATTAATAACTATATTATATTGTCTAAATAAAATAGTAATAAAAAATGATTGAGAATAGATTAAAATTTTTATTTATAAAATAAATATAAAAAAAAAAGATAGAATATTTGAATTGATATTAAATAATAATAGATTTATAAGATTAAAGGAATTTAAAAATTTATTTAGATTATTTTATATGGTTAGGATAATAATATTATTAAAAAATTTATTTATTATATTTATATAGAAATAGTTATCATATCCATATAAAAATCATTTTAAATATATATCTGTCTGATTTTTCAAATTTTATAACAGATTATATATTAGAAGAATAATTAAATTTTAAATTTTTATTTTAATTTTATTAACTTTTTTTATTATATATATATTAACTATAATAAATAATAAAATAAAAATATTTATTTTAGAAAATATAAATGAAAGATAAATTTAAATTATAATATTTATAAAATTAAAATTTTTAAAATATTTTATATTTTTGTTTATAATTTTTAATTTAATATTTTTTTTCATAATATAATATATTATATTTTAAAGAAAAATAAAAAATTTAAAAAGAAATAAAATATTTTATCTAATTTTTTTTTTATATATATATATATATTTATATATATTATATATTATAAATTAAATCAAATAATATAATTTATAATATATTTTTAATAATTATATAATGAAAATTCTTATTATAGTATATATAATATAAACAAAGTCAATATATAATATAATATATATAATAGTATTGAAAATAGATTTTAGACCTGTATTCATAGTATACAATATACCATATTTTAGGATCTATTCTACTAACTATTATAAAAGTAAAATATTATTAGACTTTAGGATATATTATTATATATATACATTTTTAGTATTATATAATTAAGAGGTCTATTTTTATCTATAGTAAATAATTATATATGAATCTTAAAAAAATATAAATAATTAATATTTTATAGAGAATATTATTAAGAAGATAGTAATGATTATATATTGATTTTTAATAAATTAATTTATATTTTAATTATTTTATATTATAAATAATATTATGATATTAAAGTGTAATAAGTATAAATTATAAGTAATAATTTAGAAAAAATAAAATAAAATAAAATTATTTTAATATTTTTATAGATAGTAAATGAATATAGAAGATATATTAATATTATATAATACAATATATACTTATACTTATATAATAGTATATTTTAGAATTGAGAATATTATAATATATAAGATACTATTATAAAGAAATTAAGATTAAATAATATATTATTTTATTTTAGATTTTATAAAATAATTAGGTTATCCTATTTGAGATAATAACAATTTATATATTAGACTTTTTCAATTTTATAATAAATTATTATATATTAAAAACATTTAGATTATTAAATAAATTTTTATAATTGTAGTTAATAAATAATAATTATTACTTAAACATAAAATTTTATATGTTAAAAATATTTTATACACTAATAATTATATATAAACTAACTACAGATGATAAAATTTATTATATTAGTAATAGTAATGAAGAATACAATATCAACTGATGAAGAAAAAATAGAAAAAATATAGAATAATATTATTAAATGAATAGAAGATAATAAATCTTGATATAACAATATAGAAGACATAGAATAGTTAATATTAAATTAGAAAGATAATATAAAAAATAAATTAGATAGTATTAATAATAAATGAAAAGAATTATATAAAAATATTAATTAGTATACTATATTTAAATCTGATAAAATTTTATTTAATTAGATAAGTTAGATAATATCAGTTATATATGATATTTAGGATAATAATAAATTAGAAAAGAATTCAGAAAGTATGTGATCATTATATAAACTTATAATAAATTTTATAAATGAATATTATAAAATTTATAATAATATATTTAATAACATATTAAGTCAATATATTTTTTTGAAGCAATTGATTAAATAAAAAACATTGATACAGTAGTAACTGTATTAATGAAAATGAATCAAATGAAAAGAACATATCAAATTTATGGATTTTAGAAATTATATTATATAATTCGAAATGTTATTATTATCATTATACAGAATATAATTTAGTTTTTATTAAAAATACATATGAAATAAATATATACGAAAATGAAGAATCTAAAATATTAGAATTAATATTAGAAATAAAATAGTAGATAATCAAATTATATAATGAAATACATAATTATAGTATTAATGATTGAGATGATATTAAATAGTTAAAACAAGATTTAAATAATAAACTATTAAAATTAAATGATCATGTAATAATATCTAATACTAGTAATGAGATGATATTATATGAAAAATTATTATTATTAAAATATTTATTTGATTTACATATATCTAGTAAGTATGAAAATAGAAATAATATATCAGATAATTAGTTTAATAATATAAAGAATTTTATATTAGATTTTATATAGAAAGAAATATATTATCCATTATCAGATAAAAGTTCTATAAAATTTATAGATTATTTAAAAGAAGAATAGATAGATTTAACTGAAGTAATAGAATATTTAAATACTATAGAAGTATTTGATATAGTTAAAGATAATATTATTCAAATAAAATAAAAGATAAAAAATAGGAAATAGATAGTATTTATTTTAAAATAAGAAAAAAATATTTAGATAATATACGTAATAAAAATAAAAATATAATATATTTATATAATATTATATTACGAATATATTGAAATTCAGGCATACCTTCTTATTATAATTATATAGATAAATTAGATACATTTAAAGACATATTCAAAGATGATATTAATTTCAATATACTAAATAGTAACATAGATGAATTTATTATTCTATATAATATAATTAAAAATAATATATCTATATTATTAACAGATATAAAAGAAAAAAGAGTGAGTTTTAATAATAAAAACAATTTATTATATGTGAAAATAATGAAATAGATTATTTTAATAAAAGATTTTAAATTAATAATAAAAAAATAGAAATAGAAAAAAATAAATACACATAGAATAATAATAGTTATTACATTTATAATATTGATAGTAGTATTAGTAGTATTTTCAATATATAGATATAAGAATAAGAATAAAGTTAAATAGTTATTAGAATTATCTTAATTAAATCAAATTTAATTATTTTTATATTTATTATAATATATAATTTATTTAAAGTTAAAATAAAAATAAATAAATAAGAATATATAGATATTTATTTTATAATATATAAGATAATAAGATATTAATATACTAAAATTATATTATATAAATATGGAAAATGATAGAATATATATAGAAAAAATAATTAATATAATGAAATTTTAAATAAATTCTTTTTATTAATATATTACATATATTTATTAGTAATAAATATATAAATATAAATATGATAACTTTTATAATAACTAATACTATAATATCATTAATATAAAATAATAATTTAATTAAGTTAGAAGATAATAATATAGAATTATCAATATTTTAGTAGATAATAAATAAATACAAATTAACTATTAATAATGAATAGATAAATAAAATATAATATATAATATAGATAGTATTGTTATCTAATAATCAATAATATATATACTTATAGAATTGTTATAGTTGATATAGATTAAAAGTAGAAGAAAGTAATGATATAGAGAATGATAAAATAAAAATAAGATAGTTATGTAATAGTATATTCAGAAATAGAAAATACGTTAATTCATATGATAGTATTATAAAAAATTAATGATGATATTTTTTTTTAATAGAAATTAGATAATACTAATAATTATATAGATTATATTCTCAAAATTAATAAGTTAAATTATAAAAATTATTCATATAAAAATTATTAAAATGAAATAATAATAATCAAGATTAGTTTTTTTAGAGTGAATAAAATTATATAATGTAATGATAAATTTTTTATTTATAATATACAATTAATAACTAGATTTTATTGTTTAGATAAAATAGTAACAACAAATGATTGAGAATAGATTAAAATATAGTTATAGAATAATATAAATAATAAAAAGATAGATATTAGAATAGATATTAGATAATAATAAATTTATAAGATTAGAAGAATTTAAAAATTTTATTTAGATTATTTTATATAGTTAGAATAATATTATTATTAGAAATTTAGTTTATTATGTTTTATAGAAATAGTTATAGTATCCTTATAATAATCTTTTAGTATATATGTCTAATTTTTCAAATTTTATAACAGACTATATATAGTAGAAGAATAATTAATTTTTAGATTTTTATTTTATTAATTAATTATTTTACTATATATAATTAACTATAATAAATAATAAATTTAAAAATATTTTATAAATATAAATAAATAAAATATATATTATTTTTATAATAGAACATAAAATTTTAAATAGAATAAAGTTTTTAAAAATATTTTTTAATATTTTTTAGATGATATATAATATAGAAAATAAATCATGACATTCATAATTTATTTTTTAGACTTAATTTATTTTTTTTTTATGCTTAATTTATATATTTTTATATTTTTAAAATTTATCTAGAAATAAAATTTTTATTTAAATTTTAAATTATATATAATATATATTATAAGTATCTTATAGTCTTATAGATTGAATATGTATATATAGAATGAATCTTTTCATTTTTTTTAATTTATATATATAATATATTGTTACCTTATTTTATAAGATGATAGATTTATATATTTATTTCTCTTTCAGATAGATTATCTTTTAATATAATATCTAATATCTATTATTAATCTTTACTTCTCTCTTTTTTATTTATATAAATTATATATTACTATATATAGATATATTATCAATTTCTACAAATTCCATCTTCATTTTTTTTTTTTCATCTTTTTTTTTAATTTATTCTAAAATATTTACACTATTGAATAAATTTTTATTGTTAAGATATCAAATATATATAACAATGCTTATCTATATTAATTGATATATTCTATAATACTAATATATCTTAAATATAACTTTATAATTGAAAATACAAATATTATTGTTAATTAATAGAATAATAAATATAGATATAAATTTATTGTTACTATATATCTATAATTATTTTATATTAGATTTTATACTATTATACTATATAATCTAAAAATAGTTGAAAAGTAGAAATTTAAATTTAAGAAAAAATATATTTTAATTATTATTTTAGTATAGATAAAGTAAATTAGTTATTCAATAAACTATTTAGAAAGAGAGGATATTATAATATATATGATAGTATTATAAAAAAATTAATTATTATATTTTTAGAGTAGAATTAAATCATATATATACATATAATGAAATATTAAAATTAAATTATTATAATGAAGATTATTTTCTTTTAGATTGAATAAATTTATTTTTACTGATATAATTTTCTATATTTTTATTATATGGTTAATAACAAGATTCTATTGCATATATATAAAATAGTAAAATACAATGATTGAGATTATATTATAAAACATTATATCAATATTAATACTAATAGTAATATAACAAAGATATAGATATTAGAAAATATATTAGATAGTAAAAGATTTATAAGATTAGAATAAATTAAATATTTTTATATTAAGAAAATTATTTAAATAAAATAATAATTATATTTTATTGATGTAGTTATTCTATCTTTATAGTATATTAATTATTTAATATTTATATATTAGAATTTTTAAATTTAATAATAGAATATATATATATAATTAAAAAATAAAAATAAAAATTTATATTCGTAATTATTATATATGTAATTATTAATGTTGTATTAATGTTATAAATATATAAATATGAAAAATACAAAAGAAAAAGAATTAGATAAAAATATAAGATATAATAAAGATTTAATAAATATAAAATGTTCAAAAAACCAAAAATCAGATTGAAAGTTTTTATTTATTCCTATTATAATAATTGTTATTCATATAATTTTATTTATTCTTATATATATGATTATATTAAAATTTAAACCAGATTTTATATTATTTGATTCTGATTTTGTTTTTATATTAATATTTATATTAATATTATGGGGGTTAAGTATCTTAACTCAATATATTATGTTTTTATTTACAGTTATTATAGGATATAATATTATTTACATTGTATTAATAATTAATATAATAATGTTAATTATTTCATTTATATTTAAAAATATAATTTTAGAAATAACTTTAGGTATTATTTTAATATTTTAGATATTGTTTTATATATTATATATGTTTACAAGATTATCTGAATTTGAAAAAATTATAATGAAGATTACATTTAATATAATGAAAAATACAAAATTTTGTTATTTAATAGTTTATTTTATTTTATCAATTTTATTATTATTAATATATAAAATATTATTTATTGTTATTTTTGAAATAGAATAGTTCGATGATAATGATAATGATATTAGATTTTTTAAATATATTATTATTATTTATATATGTGGATTTTTACCTTTAATATTATTATATATTTATAATTTTTTTTCATATTTAGGATTTATAGGAGGTATATCAATAGAAGATCAAATAAATAGTAAAAAACAAGGTGTTAGAAGTTTTAAAACATTATGTGATATATTTTATCATTCAGGATCAGCTTCTGTATTAGCATTTTTTTACAACTATAATTAAACTAACAGGATATATAACAGATGATAGTAATGGAGAAAATGACAATATATTTATTCGTATTTTACTTAGTATAGTTAAATTATTTTTAAAAGATATTAGAATAGTTATAAAAATAATTTTAGATTATGGAGTTATATATACTTATAAAACAAAACAAGGTATTATGAGAAGTTCAAAATATGCAAAATAGTTTTAGAAACACATAGATTATTAAAGTTATTACCTGTAGAATTTATAAATATTACATACTATCCATTACTTATTATTACTTTATTTACATCTTCTATTTATATGTTTATATATTTATTTATTGATCGTAATAAGTCCAATGATATTGATGTATTAATTTTTATATTAATATATATTTTTATATCAAATTTATTTATTTTTATAGGTACTTATTCTTTATTTTCAGGAATTTATTTATCAGTTTTTATTAGATATTTTAATAATTCTGCTTCATTTCAAGAAAAATATTCAAAATATTATAATGAATTACAAGCAAATTGAATATAGTATAAATATGAAAAGAAAAAAGATAACTAGCATAAATCTATCAATAAATAAATAATTTTTTACAAGATATTAAAATTAATAATATATAATAGAATTATGAGTAGTATGATAATAGTTTAAAAATAATAAATAAAATAGGATTTAAAAAAGTATAAATAGAAATAGTTATAATAAAGTTCTATTAATATTGTTAGAAAATTATTATATAATATAATAAACTATTAAAAACATTTATAGATATTATATATAATAAATTTTATCATAGATATTACTATAGAATTTATAGATATTATATTCTATAAAGACCATAATTAAATAATAAATATTATATAATTTATATTAATAGAATAAAGAACAATTATTATAGATTAGATAATAAATATAAATATAATAAAGAGATAGTAAAATATTTTTAAGATTAGAAAGAATTAAAAATTTATTTTTATTATTTATTTATATATTTTTATAATTACAATAATTATTATATTAAAAATATTTTAAACTCTAATTATATATAAATAACTATAGATTATAAAATAAAAATATGATAGTTATATAATAATATATTTTAGAATTGAGACTATTATAATATATATGATATTATAATAAAAAAATTAATAATTATATTTTTAAAAATTAAAATGAAATAATATTTAAAATAATAACAATTTATATATTAAACTTTTTTAATTTTATAATAAGTATATACTAAAAACATTTAGACTATTAAATAAATTTTTATGATTGTAGTTAATAAATAATAATTATTATTTTACATAATATATAAATTTTTTATGTTAAAAATATTTTATACACTAAATATATATAAACTAACTAAATGATAAAATTTATTATATTAGTAATAACAATGAAGAATATTATATCAACTGATAAAGAAAAATTAGAAAAAATATAGAATGATATCATTGAATGGATAGAAAATAATAAATTATAGTATAAAAATATAGAAGATATAGAATAGTCAATATTAAATGAGAAAGAGGATATAAAAAATAATTTAGATACTATTAATAATAAATGAAAAAGATTATATAAAAATACAACTTACTATACTATATTTAAATCTGATAAAATTTTATTTGATTAGATAAATCAAATAATATCAACTATATATCAGATATAGGATAATAATAAATTAGAAGAAGATTCAGAAAATATATGATTATTATATAAAGTTATAATAAATTTTATAAATAAATATAATAAAAATAGATAAATTATTTAATAATATATTAAGTTTAGTATATTTTTTTGAAGTAATTGATTAAATGAAAAACATTGATATAATAATAATAGTATTAATAAAGGGAGAAATAAAAGATAATATATCTAAATTTATGAATTTTAGAAAATATATTAATTTTAAATATAATAAAAATTATTATAATAATGATTATACTATAAATTTTAATAATGATACATATGACATAAATTTATATGAAAATAAAGAATCTGAAACATTAAAATTAATATCAGAAATAGAATACTAGATAATCAATTTATATAATGAAATATGTAATTATAGTAATAATAATTGAGATAATATTAAAGAATCAAAATAGAATTTAAATAATAAACTATTAGAATTAAATAATTATATAATAGTATCTAATACTAATGATGAAATAATATTATATGAAAAATTATAGATATTAAAATATTTATTTGATTTCTATATACCTTATACTTATGAAAATAGAGATAATATATCTAAAGATTAGTTTAATAATATAAAGAATTTTATATTAGATTTTATATAGAAAGAAATATATTATCCATTATCAGATAAAAGTTCTATAAAATTTATAGATTATTTAAAAGAAGAAGAAGAAATAGATTTATCTGAAGTAGTAGAATATTTAAATGATATAGAAGTATTTGATATAGTTAAACAAGATAATATATATTTTAAAAATATTGAAGATATAATTAGAAATATTGAAAATGAAAATATATAGCCTTTATTATACAACAAGGAATGAATATTTAGATAATAATTTATATAATAGTAATGGAAATATATTAACTTTATATGAAAACATATTATGAATATATTGAAATTCAGGTATAAATTCTTATTATACTAATACAGATCAATTAAATATATTTAAAGATATATTCAGAGATAATATTAATTTTAATATAGAAAACAGTAACATATAGGAATTTATAGATGTTTATTATATAATTAAAAATAATATATCAATATTATTAGTAGATATAAAAGAAAACGGAATGAGTTTTAAGAATAAAAACAATTTATTATATATCAATTTATTAAAATAGATTAATTAGATATTGAAATTTAGACTAATAATAATAAAAGAATAGAAATAGGAAAAAATAAATATACATAGAATAATAATAGTTATTACATTTATAATATTAATAATAGTATTAGTAGTATTTTTAATATACATATATAAGAATAAAAATAAGAATAAAGTTAAATAGTTATTACAATTATCTTAATTAAATTAAATTTAATTATTTTTATATTTGTTTGAATATATAATTTATTTATAGTTAAAATAAATAAGAATATATAGATATTTATTTTATAATATAGAAAATAATAGAATTAAAAAATTTATATTAATTATTTTATATAGAAAATATTAGAATATAAATATAGAAAATAATTAATATAATAAAATTTTAAATAGATTATAGAAATAGAAAATATTATGTATATTTGTTTATTATTAATTAATATAAAAATATGATAACTTTTATAATACTTAATATTATAATATTATAATATTATGAATAGAATATACAAGTTCAAATAATAAGTTAGAAGATAATAATATAAGAGAATCAATATTTTATCAGTAGTAGATAGTGAATAAAAATATACTAAGTACTATTAATAATCAATAGACAGATATATTACCAATACATAATAACCATTAGAACAAATACTTATAGAATTATGATATTTGATACAAATTAAATGAAGAAAATAAATATATAGACAATGATAAAATAAAAATAAAAAATTTTTATAATATTATTTCAAAAATAGAAAATACTTTAATTCACATGATAGAGTTATAATGGAGTTAATTATTAATAATATTTTTTAAATTAGAATTAGATAATATTAATAATTATATAAATATTATAAAAACTATGTATTAGATAATATAAATTATTCTAATAAAAAATTATTATCATTTCATGCTAATAACCAAGATTAGTTTTTTATAGAATAATATAATGATGATATATTTTTTGTTTATAATATACAATTAATAACTATATTCTATTGTCTAAATAAAATAGTAATAAGAGATGATTGAGACTATATTAATTTTTATTTATGTATAAAAATAATACAAAAAAATAGATACTAGAATAGATATTAAATAATAATAGATTTATAAGATTAGAGGAATTTAAAAAATTTATTTAGATTATTTTATATAGATAGGATAATAATACTATTAGAAATTTAGTTTATTATATTATATAGAAATAGTTATAGTATCCTAGTAGTAATTATAGAAAATACATGTCTGATTTTTCAGATTTCATAATAGATTATATATTAGAAGAATAATTAATTTTTTAATTTTTAATTTACTAATTATTTATTATATATTATTAACTATAAAATAAAAATTTATTATAAACTTTTATTTATTATAATATGGGTTTAATTTTAAACATTTTTTAATAATTTTATTTTATTTTCATAATTTAATTTTGAGATGATATAATATTCACAATTTATTTTTTTTTATATAATTTAATATTTTTTTAATAAAAGTCACAATATATTTTATGCATTTTTTATAATATATTAAGAAAAATATAATATATATAATATAAACAAAATATCAATATATAAAGTAAATATATAATAGTATTGAAAATAGATTTTAGACCTGTATTCATAGTATAAATATACCATATTTAGGATCTATTCTACTAACTATTATAAAAGTAAAATATTATTAGACTTTAAGATATATTATTATATATATATATATATATTTAGTGTTATATAATTAAGAGATCTATTTTTATCTATAGTAAATAAGTATACATGAATCTTAAAAAATTATAAATAATTAATATTTTATAGAGAATATTATTAAGAAGATAGTAATGATTATATATTGATTTATAAATTATTTTTAATATATTATAGAAATAGAAAATATTACGTATATTTGTTTATTTATTAGTAATAAATATAAATATGATAACTTTTATAATAATTAATATTATAATATTATGAATAGAAAATGCAAGTTCAAATAATAATTTAGAAGATAATGATATGAGAGAATCAATATTTTATTAGTAGTAGATAGAATATATAGATATATTTATATTACCTAATAATCAATAGTATATATACTTATAGAATTGTTATAGTTGATATAAATTAAAAGAAGAAGAAAATGTTAATATAGAGAATGATAAAATAAAACTAAGATAATTATGTAATAGTATATTCAAAAATAGAGAATATGTTAGTTCATATGATATTATTATAAAGAAGTTAATAATGATATTTTTTAAATAGGAATTTTTATATATAAATATTTATATGGATTATATAAATAATATTAATGATTATTTAAAATATAATAGAAAATATTCATATAAAGAATTATTAGAATTAAATAATAATAATAATCAAAATTAGTTTATTTTAGAGTGAATAGAATTATATAATAGTAATATATTTTTTATTTATAATATACAATTAATAACTAAATTTTATTGTTTAAATAAAATGATAACAAAAAATGATTGAGAATAGATTAAAATATATTATAATATAAATAATTCAAAAAGATAGATATTAAACAATGATAGATTTATGAGATTAAAGGAATTTAAAAAATTTATTTAGATTATTTTATATAGATAGGATAATGGTGTTATTAGGAAATTTAGTTTATTATATTATATATAAATAGTTATAGTATCCATATAGAAATTATTTAAAATATATATCTGATTTTTCAAATTTTATAATAGATTATATATTAGAAGAATAATTAATTTTTAATTTTAATTTTATTATATATATTATCTATAATAAATAATAAATTTAAAAATATTTTAGAAAGTATAAATAAAAGATAAATATATATTATATTTTATAATAGAATATAAAATTAAAAATAGAATAGAATAAAGTTTTTAAAAATATCTTGTTAATAATTTTAAAATATTTTTTAATCTTTTTTTAGATGATATATAATATAGAAAATAAATCATAATATAATATTTACAATTTATTTTCCACACTTAATTTAATATTTTTTTATACTTAATAAACTATACTATATTTTATATATTTTTTTAATAATTTATCTAGAAATAAAATATTTTATATAAATTTTAAATTATATATAATATATATTATATAAGTATCTTATAGTCATATAGTTTGAATATATATACATATATATGAAATTATATTTTAATTTAAAAATAATTTTTTTAATTTATATATTGTTACCTTATTTTATAAGATGATAGATTTATATATTTATTTCTCTTTCAGATAGATTATCTTTTAATATAATATCTATTATCTATTATTAATAGTCACTTCTCTCTTTTTTATTTATATAAATTATATATTAATAATTATAGTAAATAATTAATTCAATTTCAATTTTTTAAAAAATATTTTAGAATATATATATATATATATTATAATAGAATATAAAATAAGAAATCGTTCTATTATAAAAAAATTTATTATAGAATAGAATAAAAAGTTTAAATATTTTTATTAATAATTTTAATTTTTAGATTATATAATATTTATAATTTATTTTAATATTTAATCTAATAACTTTTTATAATTAAGTTATATTATATTTTATAATATATAAGTTAATATTATTTACTATTACTATAATATAGTATAATTTAAATTATTATTAAGTTTAATTTAAAAATATTTTTAATAAATTTAAAGTATATAATAATTATATAAATAAAGATATTCGTTTATATCTTCGTTTAGATACAACTAACAATTATATTTTATGATAAGTTTTATATTTTTAAATATTGTAATTAAGTCTATACAAAGTACAAGTGCAAATAGTAAGTTAGAAGAAAATGAAATAGAATTATCAATATTTTAGTAAATAATAAATGAATACAAATTAACTATTAGTAATAATTAGATATAGTATATAGATATAATATCATTACCTAATAATCAATAGAATAAATACTTATAGAATTGTTATAATTGATACAAATTAAAAGTAGAAGAAAATGATAATATAGAGAATGATAAAATAAAAATAAAATAGTTATGTATTAATATATTTTAGAAAAGAGAATATATTAATACATATGATAAAATTATAAAAAAATTAACAATGTTATTTTTTAAACAAAAATTAGATAATATTAATAATTATATAAATCATATACATAATATTAATAAGTGTAAATTACATTATCAAAAATATTCATATAAAAAATTATCAAAAGTAAACAATGATCACAATTAGTTTATTTTAGAGTGAATAGAATTATATAATGATAATATATTTTTTATTTATAATATACAATTAATAACTAAATTTTATTGTTTAAATAAAATGATTGAAAATTGATTGAAATATAAATAATTCAAAAAGGTCGATACTAGAATAGATAATAGACAATAATAGATTTATGAGATTAGAGGAATTTAAAAAATTTATTTAGATTATTTTATATGGTTAGGATAATGGTATTATTAGAAATTTAGTTTATTATATTATATAGAAATAGTTATAGTATCCTCATAGAAACCATTATACTTATATATCTGATTTTTCAAATTTTATAACAGATTATATATTAGAAGAATAATTAATTTTTAAATTTTTATTAACTAATTATTTTATTGTATATATTATTAACTATAATAAATAATAAATTTAAAAATATTTTATAATATATAAATAAAAGATAAATATATATTATATTTTATAATAGAACATAAAATCAAAAATGGAATAGAATAAAGTTTTTAAAAATTGTTAATAATTCTATTTTATTTTTAAAATATTTCTTATTCTTTTTTAAATGATATAATATAGAAAACAAATCATGATATAATATTCACAATTTATTTTTCACACTTAATTTAGTATTTTTTTTATATTTAAGCTATATTATATTTTATATATTTTTTAATAATATAATAATAAAACTATAATATATCTAAATCTTATATAATGATATATACAAAAATATAGTATATATAATATAAACAAAGTCAATATATAATATAATATATATATAATAGTATTGAAAATAGATTTTAGACCTGTATTCATAGTATACAATATACCATATTTAGGATCTATTCTACTAACTATTATAAAAGTAAAATATTATTAGACTTTAGGATATATTATTATATATATACATTTTTAGTATTATATAATTAAGAGGTCTATTTTTATCTATAGTAAATAAGTATACATGAATCTTAAAAAATTATAAATAATTAATATTTTATAGAGAATATTATTAAGAAGATAGTAATGATTATATATTGATTTTTAAATATTTTAAATAAATTAATTTATATAACAGATTATATATTAGAGAATCAATTAATTTTTATATTAAATTATAAATAATATTATAAGTATAAGTAATAATTTAGAAAAAAATGGAATTAAATTATTTTAATATTTTTATAGATAGTAAATGAATATAGAAGATATAGTAATATTATATAATACAATATATACTTATACTTATATAATAGTATATTTTTAAATTAAGAATATTATAATATATAAGATATTGTTATAAAGAAATTAAGATTAAATAATATATTATTTAGATTATATAAAATAAAATAATTAGATTATTCTATCTGAGATAATAACAAATTATATATTAAACCTTTTAATTTTATAATAAAGTATATACTAAAAACATTTAGACTATTAAATAAATTTTTATAATTGTAGTTAATAAATAATAATTATTACTTAACATAAAAAAATTTGTATGTTAAAAATATTTTATACACTAAATATATATAAACTAACTAAATGATAAAATTTATTATAATAGTAATAACAATTAAAAAATATTATAGTAACTGATGAAGAAAAATAGAAAAAATATAGAATAACATTATTGAATGAATAGAAGATAATTCTTGGTATAACAATATAGAAGATATAGAATAGTCAATATTAAATTAGAAAAATATTATAAAAAAAATGAATTAGATATTATTAATATTATGCTGAAATAATATATATAAAAATGTTAATTAGTATACTATATTTAAATCTGATAAAATTTTATTTGATTAGATAAATCAAATAATATCAACTATATATCAGATATAGGATAATAATAAATTAGAAGAAGATTTAGAAAATATATGATTATTATATAAAGTTATAATAAATTTTATAAATGAACAAAACAAAATAGATAATATATTTAATAACATATTAAGTTAGTATGTTTTTTGAAGCAATTGATTAAATGAAAAACATTGATATACTAATAATAGTATTAATAAAGGAGAAATGAAAGATAATATATCTAATTTATGGATTTTAGAAAATATATTATATAATTCTAAATGTTATTATTATCATTATACAGAATATACTATAAATTTTGATAATGATACATATGAAATAATTTTATATGAAAATAAAGAATCTAAAACATTAAAATTAATATCAGAAATAGAATAGTAGATAAAATAAATTATATAATGAAATATTTAAATATAGTAATAGTAATTGAGATAATATTAAAAATTAAAATAGAATTTAAATAATAAACTATTAGAATTTAAATATTATATTATAGTATCTAAGATATAATAATAAAGATGATATTATATGAAAAATTATTAATATTTAAAATATTTATTTAATTTTTATATACCTTATAGTTATAAAAATAGAGATAATATATCTAAAGATTAGTTTAATAATATAAAGAATTTTATAATGGATTTTTTATAGAAAGAAATATATTATCCATTATCAGATAAAGATTCTACAAAATTAATAGATTATTTAAAAGACTATAATATAGATTTAACTAAAGTAGTAGAATATTTAAATACTATAGAAGTATTTAATATAGTTAAAAAAGATAATAATTATTTTAAAAATATTAAAGATATAATTAAAAATGTTGAAATTGATATATATAATCTTTATTATACAATAAGATATAAATATTTAGATAATATAGATAATGATATTAAAAATATAATATATTCATATGAAATCATATTATTAATATATTGAAATTCATCAGGTATATATTTTTATTTTAATCATATAGATCAATTAGATACATTTAAAAATATATTCAAAGATGAGATTAATTTCAATATACTAAATAATAACATAGATGAATTTATTAATCTATATAATATAATTAAAAATAATATATCAATATTATTAACAGATATAAAAGAAAAAGGAATTAGTTTTAGAACTAAAAATAATTTAGTATATATCGATTTATTAAAATAGATTAATTAGATATTGAAATTTAGACTAGTAATAAAAGAATAGAAATATGAAAAAATAAATATATATAATATAACAGGTATTACATTTATAATATTAATAGTAGTATTAGTTATGGTTTTAATATATAGATATAAGAAAAAAAAAAAGAATAAAGTTAAATAGTTATTACAATTATCTTAATTAAATCAAATTTTTATATTTATTACAATATATAGTTTATTTAAAGTTAAAATAAAAAATAATATATATATATATATATATATATTATTATATAAATATAGAAAATAATTAATATACTAAAATTATATTATATTATATAAATATAGAAAATAATTAATAAAATAAAATTATAAATAAATTATAGAAATAGAAAATATTACTTATTTATTTATTAGTAATAAATATAAAAATATAAATATGATAAGTTTTATATTTTTTAATATTATAATTAGATTAATAAAAAGTGCAAGTGCAAATAATAATTTAAAAGAGAATGATATGAGAGAATCAATATTTTAGTAGTAGTATATGTTGAATGAATATGGATTAAGTACTAATAATAATGAATAGGTATAGAATATAGATATAGTAATATTCCATAACAATCAATAATATATATACTTATAGAATTGCTATAATTTATATAAATTAAAAATAGAAAGCAATGAAGTAGAGAATGATAAAATAAAAATAAGATAGTTATGTAATATTATATTTAAAAATAGAGAATACGTTAGTTCATATGATAGTATTATATAGAAGTTAATGATAATATTTTTTAAATAGAAATTTAAAGATATAAATGTTTATATGGATTGTATAAATAATCAAAAATATTCATATAAAGAATTATTAGAATTAAATGATAATAATAATTAAGATAAGTTTATTTTAGAGTGAATAGAAAGATATAATAGTAATGATAAATTTTTTATTTATAATATATATTTAATAACTAGATCATATAGTCTAAATAAAATAGAGTAATAAGAGATGATTGAATATAGATTAATATAGATTATAATATAAATAAATCAAAAAGATAGATAATAGAATATATATTAAATAATAATAGATTTATGAGATTAGATGAATTTAAAAAATTTATTTAGATTATTTTATATGGTTAGAATAATAATACTATTAGAAATTTAGTTCATTATATTTTATAGAAATAGTTATAGTATCCTTAGTCAAAATTATTATATATATATATATATATCTGATTTTTCAAATATTATAACAGATTATATATTAGAAGAATAATTAATTTTTTAATTTTTATTTTTAATTTACTAATTATTTTATAATATTTTATAATATATAAATGAAAGATATATATATATATATATATATATAGAACTATAAATTTTAATTTTAGAAAAAAATTAAAAATAGAATAGATAAGATTTTAAAAATATTTTGCTAATAATTTTAAAATATTTCTTAATTTTTTTTAGATAATATAGAATAGAATAAGAAAAATAAAAATCATTATATAATATTTGTAATTTATTTTTCAAGCTTAAGCTACATTATATTTTATTTAGATTTAAATTATTATTAAGTTTAACTTAGAAATATTTTTAATAAATTTTATTTATATAATAATTATAGAAATAAAGATATTCGTTTATTTATCACTAACGGTTATATTTTTATGATAAGCTTTATAGTTTTAAATATTATAATTAGATTAATACAAAGTGCAAGTGCAAATAATAATTTAGAAGATAATGATATGAGAGAATCAATATTTTAGTAGTAGTAGTATATATAATGGATGAATATGAAATAAATAATGCCAATGATAATTAGATATATAATATAGAATATATAGATATAGATGTATTTATATTACCTAATAATCAATAGTATATATATTTATATAATTGCTATGATTGGTATAAATTAAAAATAGAAAGTAATGGCATAGAGAATGATAAAATAAAAATAAAATAGTTATGTAATAGTATATTTTAGAAAAAAGAATGTATTAATTATTATGATAGTGTTATAAAAAAACTAATGATGTCATTTTTTAAACAAAAATTAGATAATACTAATAATTACATAAAAGATATAAACAATATTAATAATTATATATTAGATAATAAAAATTATTCATATAAAGAATTATTAAAATTAAATGATAATAATCAATATTAGTTTATTTTATAGTGAATAGAAGCATATAATGATAATAAATTTTTTACTTATAACTTACAATTAATATCTAGATTATATTGTTTAGATAAAATTATAATAAAAGATGATTGAGACTAGATTAAAATATATTAGAATATAAATAATACAAAAA
>NW_025962411.1:0-14445 GCF_017589495.1 Alosa alosa
GAAAACTAAGAAAATCTGAAAAGTCGAAAAAAATAAGACCAATTTTGTTTTTTCACTTTTTTTTGCCACAGATCATGCATTTCACATGTCTAGACGTGAAGTAAAACATAATTTGGACAATATCTGACATATTTTGAAATTTGTCAAAATCCGTCTTTTTTCCTGACCCCGGACCTTATGTGAAAACTAAGAAAATCTGAAAAATACGACAAAAAATAAGACCAATTTTGTTTTCACTTTTTTGTTTGCCACAGATCATGCATTTCACATGTCTAGACGTGAAGTAAAACATAATTTGGACAATATCTGACATATTTTGAAATGTGTCAAAATCCGTCTTTTTTCCTGACCCCGGACCTTATGTGAAAACTAAGAAAATCTGAAAAGTACGACAAAAAATAAGACCAATTTTTTTTTTTCACTTTTGTTTGCCACAGATCATGCATTTCACATGTCTAGACGTGAAGTAAAACATAATTTGGACAATATCTGACATATTTTGAAATGTGTCAAAATCCGTCTTTTCCTGACCCCGGACCTTATGTGAAAACTAAGAAAATCTGAAAAGTCACGAAAAAAAATAAGACCAATTTTTTTTTCACTTTTTTTGCCACAGATCATGCATTTCACATGTCTAGGCGTGAAGTAAAACATAATTTGGACAATATCTGACATATTTTGAAATGTGTCAAAATCTGTCTTTTTCCTGACCCCGGACCTTATGTGAAAACTAAGAAAATCTGAAAAATCGACGACAAAAATAAGACCAATTTTTTTTTCACTTTTTTTTGCCACAGATCATGCATTTCACATGTCTAGACGTGAAGTAAAACATAATTTGGACAATATCTGACATATTTTGAAATGTGTCAAAATCCGTCTTTTTTCCTGACCCCGGACCTTATGTGAAAACTAAGAAAATCTGAAAAGTCGAAAAAAAAATAAGACCAATTTTTTTTTCACTTTTGTTTGCCACAGATCATGCATTTCACATGTCTAGACGTGAAGTAAAACATAATTTGGACAATATCTGACATATTTTGAAATGTGTCAAAATCCGTCTTTTTTCCTGACCCCGGACCTTATGTGAAAACTAAGAAAATCTGAAAAGTGCGAAAAAAATAAGACCAATTTTGTTTTCACTTTTTTTTTGCCACAGATCATGCATTTCACATGTCTAGACGTGAAGTAAAACATAATTTGGACAATATCTGACATATTTTGAAATGTGTCAAAATCCGTTTTTCCTGACCCCGGACCTTATGTGAAAACTAAGAAAATCTGAAAAATCGACAAAAATAAGACCAATTTTTTTTTCACTTTTTTTTGCCACAGATCATGCATTTCACATGTCTAGGCGTGAAGTAAAACATAATTTGGACAATATCTGACATATTTTGAAATTTGTCAAAATCCGTCTTTTTCCTGACCCGGACCTTATGTGAAAACTAAGAAAATCTGAAAAAGTCGACGAAAAAATAAGACCAATTTTTTTTCACTTTTTTTTGCCACAGATCATGCATTTCACATGTCTAGGCGTGAAGTAAAACATAATTTGGACAATATCTGACATATTTTGAAATGTGTCAAAATCCGTCTTTTTCCTGACCCCGGACCTTATGTGAAAACTAAGAAAATCTGAAAAGTCGAAAAAAATAAGACCAATTTTTTTTTCACTTTTTTTTTGCCACAGATCATGCATTTCACATGTCTAGGCGTGAAGTAAAACATAATTTGGACAATATCTGACATATTTTTGAAATGTGTCAAAATCCGTCTTTTTTCCTGACCCGGACCTTATGTGAAAACTAAGAAAATCTGAAAAGTCGACGAAAAAAATAAGACCAATTTTTTTTTTCACTTTTTTTTTGCCACAGATCATGCATTTCACATGTCTAGGCGTGAAGTAAAACATAATTTGGACAATATCTGACATATTTTGAAATTTGTCAAAATCCGTCTTTTTCCTGACCCCGGACCTTATGTGAAAACTAAGAAAATCTGAAAAATACGACAAAATAAGACCAATTTTGTTTTTCACTTTTTTTTGCCACAGATCATGCATTTCACATGTCTAGGCGTGAAGTAAAACATAATTTGGACAATATCTGACATATTTTTGAAATGTGTCAAAATCCGTCTTTTCCTGACCCCGGACCTTATGTGAAAACTAAGAAAATCTGAAAAGTACGAAAAAAATAAGACCAATTTTTTTTTTTCACTTTTGTTTGCCACAGATCATGCATTTCACATGTCTAGGCGTGAAGTAAAACATAATTTGGACAATATCTGACATATTTTGAAATGTGTCAAAATCCGTCTTTTTTCTGACCCCGGACCTTATGTGAAAACTAAGAAAATCTGAAAAGTACGAAAAAAATAAGACCAATTTTTTTTTCACTTTTTTTTTGCCACAGATCATGCATTTCACATGTCTAGGCGTGAAGTAAAACATAATTTGGACAATATCTGACATATTTTTGAAATGTGTCAAAATCCGTTTTTCCTGACCCCGGACCTTATGTGAAAACTAAGAAAATCTGAAAAATGCGACAAAAAATAAGACCAATTTTTTTTTTTCACTTTTTTTTTGCCACAGATCATGCATTTCACATGTCTAGGCGTGAAGTAAAACATAATTTGGACAATATCTGACATATTTTGAAATGTGTCAAAATCCGTCATTTTTTTCCTGACCCCGGACCTTATGTGAAAACTAAGAAAATCTGAAAAAAATCGAAAAAAATAAGACCAATTTTTTTTTTCACTTTTTGTTTGCCACAGATCATGCATTTCACATGTCTAGACGTGAGTAAAAACATAATTTGGACAATATCTGACATATTTTGAAATGTGTCAAAATCCGTCTTTTTTCCTGACCCCGGACCTTATGTGAAAACTAAGAAAATCTGAAAAAGTCGAAAAAAATAAGACCAATTTTTTTTTTCACTTTTTTTTTGCCACAGATCATGCATTTCACATGTCTAGGCGTGAAGTAAAACATAATTTGGACAATATCTGACATATTTTGAAATGTGTCAAAATCCGTCTTTTTCCTGACCCGGACCTTATGTGAAAACTAAGAAAATCTGAAAAAATCGAAAAAATAAGACCAATTTTGTTTTCACTTTTTTTTGCCACAGATCATGCATTTCACATGTCTAGGCGTGAAGTAAAACATAATTTGGACAATATCTGACATATTTTGAAATGTGTCAAAATCGTCTTTTCCTGACCCCGGACCTTATGTGAAAACTAAGAAAATCTGAAAAAAATACGAAAAAAAAATAAGACCAATTTTTTTTTTCACTTTTTTTTTGCCACAGATCATGCATTTCACATGTCTAGGCGTGAAGTAAAACATAATTTGGACAATATCTGACATATTTTTGAAATGTGTCAAAATCCGTCTTTTTCCTGACCCCGGACCTTATGTGAAAACTAAGAAAATCTGAAAAGTCGACAAAAAAATAAGACCAATTTTTTTTTCACTTTTTTTTGCCACAGATCATGCATTTCACATGTCTAGGCGTGAAGTAAAACATAATTTGGACAATATCTGACATATTTTGAAATGTGTCAAAATCCGTCTTTTTCCTGACCCGGACCTTATGTGAAAACTAAGAAAATCTGAAAAGTCGACGACAAAAATAAGACCAATTTTTTTTTTTCACTTTTTTTTTGCCACAGATCATGCATTTCACATGTCTAGGCGTGAAGTAAAACATAATTTGGACAATATCTGACATATTTTGAAATTTGTCAAAATCCGTCTTTTTTCTGACCCCGGACCTTATGTGAAAACTAAGAAAATCTGAAAAGTACGAAAAAAATAAGACCAATTTTTTTTTCACTTTTTTTTGCCACAGATCATGCATTTCACATGTCTAGACGTGAAGTAAAACATAATTTGGACAATATCTGACATATTTTTGAAATGTGTCAAAATCCGTCTTTTTCCTGACCCCGGACCTTATGTGAAAACTAAGAAAATCTGAAAAAATACGAAAAAAAATAAGACCAATTTTGTTTTCACTTTTGTTTTGCCACAGATCATGCATTTCACATGTCTAGGCGTGAAGTAAAACATAATTTGGACAATATCTGACATATTTTGAAATGTGTCAAAATCCGTCTTTTTCCTGACCCCGGACCTTATGTGAAAACTAAGAAAATCTGAAAAGTACGAAAAAATAAGACCAATTTTTTTTTTTTCACTTTTTTTTTTTTGCCACAGATCATGCATTTCACATGTCTAGGCGTGAAGTAAAACATAATTTGGACAATATCTGACATATTTTGAAATGTGTCAAAATCCGTCTTTTTCCTGACCCCGGACCTTATGTGAAAACTAAGAAAATCTGAAAAGTCGAAAAAAAATAAGACCAATTTTTTTTTTTCACTTTTTTTTGCCACAGATCATGCATTTCACATGTCTAGGCGTGAAGTAAAACATAATTTGGACAATATCTGACATATTTTGAAATGTGTCAAAATCGTCGTTTTTCCTGACCCGGACCTTATGTGAAAACTAAGAAAATCTGAAAAGTACGACAAAAATAAGACCAATTTTTTTTTCACTTTTTTTTGCCACAGATCATGCATTTCACATGTCTAGACGTGAAGTAAAACATAATTTGGACAATATCTGACATATTTTGAAATTTGTCAAAATCCGTCTTTTTTCCTGACCCCGGACCTTATGTGAAAACTAAGAAAATCTGAAAAGTACGAAAAAAATAAGACCAATTTTTTTTTCACTTTTGTTTGCCACAGATCATGCATTTCACATGTCTAGACGTGAAGTAAAACATAATTTGGACAATATCTGACATATTTTGAAATGTGTCAAAATCCGTCTTTTTTCCTGACCCCGGACCTTATGTGAAAACTAAGAAAATCTGAAAAGTCGACGAAAAAAATAAGACCAATTTTTTTTCACTTTTTTTTGCCACAGATCATGCATTTCACATGTCTAGACGTGAAGTAAAACATAATTTGGACAATATCTGACATATTTTGAAATGTGTCAAAATCCGTCTTTTTTCCTGACCCCGGACCTTATGTGAAAACTAAGAAAATCTGAAAAAAAAAATAAGACCAATTTTTTTTTCACTTTTTTTTTGCCACAGATCATGCATTTCACATGTCTAGACGTGAAGTAAAACATAATTTGGACAATATCTGACATATTTTGAAATTTGTCAAAATCCGTCTTTTTTCCTGACCCCGGACCTTATGTGAAAACTAAGAAAATCTGAAAAGTCGACGAAAAAAATAAGACCAATTTTTTTTTTTTCTTTTTTTTTGCCACAGATCATGCATTTCACATGTCTAGGCGTGAAGTAAAACATAATTTGGACAATATCTGACATATTTTGAAATGTGTCAAAATCCGTCTTTTTTTCCTGACCCCGGACCTTATGTGAAAACTAAGAAAATCTGAAAAGTCGAAAAAAAAATAAGACCAATTTTTTTTTTTCACTTTTGTTTTGCCACAGATCATGCATTTCACATGTCTAGGCGTGAAGTAAAACATAATTTGGACAATATCTGACATATTTTTGAAATGTGTCAAAATCCGTCTTTTTCCTGACCCGGACCTTATGTGAAAACTAAGAAAATCTGAAAAGTCGACAAAAAATAAGACCAATTTTGTTTTTCACTTTTGTTTTGCCACAGATCATGCATTTCACATGTCTAGGCGTGAAGTAAAACATAATTTGGACAATATCTGACATATTTTGAAATGTGTCAAAATCCGTCTTTTTCCTGACCCCGGACCTTATGTGAAAACTAAGAAAATCTGAAAAGTCACGAAAAAAAATAAGACCAATTTTTTTTTCACTTTTTTTTTGCCACAGATCATGCATTTCACATGTCTAGGCGTGAATTAAAACATAATTTGGACAATATCTGACATTTTGAAAAATGTCAAAATCCGTCTTTTTTTTCCTGACCCCGGACCTTATGTGAAAACTAAGAAAATCTGAAAAATCGACGAAAAAAATAAGACCAATTTTGTTTTCACTTTTTTTTGCCACAGATCATGCATTTCACATGTCTAGACGTGAAGTAAAACATAATTTGGACAATATCTGACATATTTTGAAATGTTTCAAAATCCGTCTTTTTCCTGACCCGGACCTTATGTGAAAACTAAGAAAATCTGAAAAAAAGTCGAAAAAATAAGACCAATTTTTTTTTTCACTTTTTTTTTTGCCACAGATCATGCATTTCACATGTCTAGGCGTGAAGTAAAACATAATTTGGACAATATCTGACATATTTTTGAAATGTGTCAAAATCCGTCTTTTTTCCTGACCCCGGACCTTATGTGAAAACTAAGAAAATCTGAAAAGTACGACAAAAATCAGACAATTTTTTTTTCACTTTTTTTGCCATAGATCATGCATTTCACATGTCTAGGCGTGAAGTAAAAACATAATTTGGACAATATCTGACATATTTTTGAAATGTGTCAAAATCCGTCTTTTCCTGACCCCGGACCTTATGTGAAAACTAAGAAAATCTGAAAAGTCGACAAAAAAAATAAGACCAATTTTTTTTTTCACTTTTTTTTGCCACAGATCATGCATTTCACATGTCTAGACGTGAAGTAAAACATAATTTGGACAATATCTGACATATTTTGAAATGTGTCAAAATCCGTCTTTTTTTCCTGACCCCGGACCTTATGTGAAAACTAAGAAAATCTGAAAAGTCACGAAAAAATAAGACCAATTTTTTTTTTCACTTTTTTTTGCCACAGATCATGCATTTCACATGTCTAGACGTGAAGTAAAACATAATTTGGACAATATCTGACATATTTTGAAATGTGTCAAAATCCGTCTTTTTTCCTGACCCCGGACCTTATGTGAAAACTAAGAAAATCTGAAAAGTACGAAAAAAATAAGACCAATTTTGTTTTTCACTTTTGTTTGCCACAGATCATGCATTTCACATGTCTAGACGTGAAGTAAAACATAATTTGGACAATATCTGACATATTTTGAAATGTGTCAAAATCCGTCTTTTTTCCTGACCCGGACCTTATGTGAAAACTAAGAAAATCTGAAAAGTACGAAAAAAATAAGACCAATTTTGTTTTTCACTTTTTTTTGCCACAGATCATGCATTTCACATGTCTAGACGTGAAGTAAAACATAATTTGGACAATATCTGACATATTTTGAAATGTGTCAAAATCCGTCTTTTTTCCTGACCCGGACCTTATGTGAAAACTAAGAAAATCTGAAAAAAAAAAAAAAAAATAAGACCAATTTTTTTTTTCACTTTTTTTTGCCACAGATCATGCATTTCACATGTCTAGACGTGAAGTAAAACATAATTTGGACAATATCTGACATATTTTGAAATGTGTCAAAATCCGTCTTTTTCCTGACCCCGGACCTTATGTGAAAACTAAGAAAATCTGAAAAGTACGACAAAAATAAGACCAATTTTGTTTTTCACTTTTGTTTGCCACAGATCATGCATTTCACATGTCTAGACGTGAAGTAAAACATAATTTGGACAATATCTGACATATTTTGAAATGTGTCAAAATCCGTCTTTTTCCTGACCCGGACCTTATGTGAAAACTAAGAAAATCTGAAAAGTACGAAAAAATAAGACCATTTTTTTTTTCACTTTTTTTTGCCACAGATCATGCATTTCACATGTCTAGACGTGAAGTAAAACATAATTTGGACAATATCTGACATATTTTGAAATGTGTCAAAATCCGTCTTTTTTCCTGACCCCGGACCTTATGTGAAAACTAAGAAAATCTGAAAAGTCCGAAAAAAATCAGACCAATTTTTTTTTCACTTTTTTTGCCACAGATCATGCATTTCACATGTCTAGACGTGAAGTAAAACATAATTTGGACAATATCTGACATATTTTGAAATGTGTCAAAATCCGTCTTTTTTCCTGACCCCGGACCTTATGTGAAAACTAAGAAAATCTGAAAAGTCACGAAAAAATAAGACCAATTTTTTTTTTTTCACTTTTTTTTTGCCACAGATCATGCATTTCACATGTCTAGGCGTGAAGTAAAACATAATTTGGACAATATCTGACATATTTTGAAATGTGTCAAAATCCGTCTTTTTCCTGACCCCGGACCTTATGTGAAAACTAAGAAAATCTGAAAAGTACGAAAAAATAAGACCAATTTTTTTTTTCACTTTTTTTTGCCACAGATCATGCATTTCACATGTCTAGGCGTGAAGTAAAACATAATTTGGACAATATCTGACATATTTTGAAATTTGTCAAAATCCGTCTTTTTTTCCTGACCCGGACCTTATGTGAAAACTAAGAAAATCTGAAAAAAATACGACAAAAAAATAAGACCATTTTTTTTTCACTTTTTTTTTGCCACAGATCATGCATTTCACATGTCTAGGCGTGAAGTAAAACATAATTTGGACAATATCTGACATATTTTTGAAATGTGTCAAAATCCGTCTTTTTCCTGACCCCGGACCTTATGTGAAAACTAAGAAAATCTGAAAAGTCGACGAAAAAAATAAGACCAATTTTGTTTTCACTTTTTTTTTTGCCACAGATCATGCATTTCACATGTCTAGGCGTGAAGTAAAACATAATTTGGACAATATCTGACATATTTTGAAATGTGTCAAAATCCGTCTTTTCCTGACCCCGGACCTTATGTGAAAACTAAGAAAATCTGAAAAGTCGACGAAAAAAATAAGACCAATTTTTTTTTTCACTTTTTTTTGCCACAGATCATGCATTTCACATGTCTAGGCGTGAAGTAAAACATAATTTGGACAATATCTGACATATTTTGAAATGTGTCAAAATCCGTCTTTTTCCTGACCCCGGACCTTATGTGAAAACTAAGAAAATCTGAAAAGTCGACGAAAAAAATAAGACCAATTTTTTTTTTCACTTTTTTTTGCCACAGATCATGCATTTCACATGTCTAGGCGTGAAGTAAAACATAATTTGGACAATATCTGACATATTTTGAAATGTGTCAAAATCCGTCTTTTTTTCCTGACCCCGGACCTTATGTGAAAACTAAGAAAATCTGAAAAGTACGACAAAAAATAAGACCAATTTTTTTTTTCACTTTTTTTTTGCCACAGATCATGCATTTCACATGTCTAGGCGTGAAGTAAAACATAATTTGGACAATATCTGACATATTTTGAAATGTGTCAAAATCCGTCTTTTTCCTGACCCGGACCTTATGTGAAAACTAAGAAAATCTGAAAAAAATCACGAAAAAAATAAGACCAATTTTTTTTTCACTTTTTTTTGCCACAGATCATGCATTTCACATGTCTAGGCGTGAAGTAAAACATAATTTGGACAATATCTGACATATTTTGAAATTTGTCAAAATCCGTCTTTTTCCTGACCCCGGACCTTATGTGAAAACTAAGAAAATCTGAAAAGTACGAAAAAAAATAAGACCAATTTTTTTTTCACTTTTTTTTTGCCACAGATCATGCATTTCACATGTCTAGGCGTGAAGTAAAACATAATTTGGACAATATCTGACATATTTTGAAAAATGTGTCAAAATCCGTCTTTTTTCCTGACCCCGGACCTTATGTGAAAACTAAGAAAATCTGAAAAGTCGACAAAAAAATAAGACCAATTTTTTTTCACTTTTTTTTTGCCACAGATCATGCATTTCACATGTCTAGGCGTGAAGTAAAACATAATTTGGACAATATCTGACATATTTTGAAATGTGTCAAAATCCGTCTTTTTCCTGACCCCGGACCCCGGACCTTATGTGAAAACTAAGAAAATCTATCTGACATATTTTGAAATGTGTCAAAATCGAAATTTTTTCCGACCCCGGAAAAAAATAAGACCAATTTTTTTTTTCACTTTTTTTGCCACAGATCATGCATTTCACATGTCTAGGCGTGAAGTAAAACATAATTTGGACAATATCTGACATATTTTGAAATTTGTCAAAATCGTCTTTTTTCCTGACCCCGGACCTTATGTGAAAACTAAGAAAATCTGAAAAAAAGTGAAACGACAAAAAATAAGACCAATTTTTTTTCACTTTTTTTGCCACAGATCATGCATTTCACATGTCTAGGCGTGAAGTAAAACATAATTTGGACAATATCTGACATATTTTTGAAATGTGTCAAAATCCGTCTTTTTTCCTGACCCCGGACCTTATGTGAAAACTAAGAATCTGAAAAGTCGAAAAAAATAAGACCAATTTTGTTTTCACTTTTTTTGCCACAGATCATGCATTTCACATGTCTAGGCGTGAAGTAAAACATAATTTGGACAATATCTGACATATTTTGAAATGTGTCAAAATCCGTCTTTTTTTTCCTGACCCCGGACCTTATATGTGAAAACTAAGAAAATCTGAAAAGTACGAAAAAAAATAAGACCAATTTTTTTTTCACTTTTGTTTGCCACAGATCATGCATTTCACATGTCTAGGCGTGAAGTAAAACATAATTTGGACAATATCTGACATATTTTTGAAATGTGTCAAAATCCGTCTTTTTTCCTGACCCGGACCTTATGTGAAAACTAAGAAAATCTGAAAAGTGCGACAAAAAAAATAAGACCAATTTTTTTTTTCTTTTTTTTTTTGCCACAGATCATGCATTTCACATGTCTAGGCGTGAAAGTAAAACATAATTTGGACAATATCTGACATATTTTGAAATTTGTCAAAATCCTGTCTTTTTCCTGACCCGGACCTTATGTGAAAACTAAGAAAATCTGAAAAGTACGAAAAAAAATAAGACCAATTTTTTTTTCACTTTTTTTTTGCCACAGATCATGCATTTCACATGTCTAGGCGTGAATTAAAACATAATTTGGACAATATCTGACATATTTTGAAATTTGTCAAAATCCGTCTTTTTTCTGACCCCGGACCTTATGTGAAAACTAAGAAAATCTGAAAAAGTCGAAAAAAAATAAGACCAATTTTTTTTTTCACTTTTTTTGCCACAGATCATGCATTTCACATGTCTAGGCGTGAAGTAAAACATAATTTGGACAATATCTGACATATTTTTTGAAATTTGTCAAAATCCGTCTTTTTCCTGACCCGGACCTTATGTGAAAACTAAGAAAATCTGAAAAGTGCGAAAAAATAAGACCAATTTTTTTTTTTCTTTTTTTTTTGCCACAGATCATGCATTTCACATGTCTAGGCGTGAAGTAAAACATAATTTGGACAATATCTGACATATTTTGAAATTTGTCAAAATCCGTCTTTTTCCTGACCCCGGACCTTATGTGAAAACTAAGAAAATCTGAAAAGTGCGAAAAAATAAGACCAATTTTTTTTTTTCACTTTTTTTTGCCACAGATCATGCATTTCACATGTCTAGGCGTGAAGTAAAACATAATTTGGACAATATCTGACATATTTTTGAAATGTGTCAAAATCCGTCTTTTTTCCTGACCCCGGACCTTATGTGAAAACTAAGAAAATCTGAAAAAAAGTCGACAAAAAAATAAGACCAATTTTTTTTTTTTCACTTTTTTTGCCACAGATCATGCATTTCACATGTCTAGGCGTGAAGTAAAACATAATTTGGACAATATCTGACATATATTTTTGAAATGTGTCAAAATCCGTCTTTTTCCTGACCCCGGACCTTATGTGAAAACTAAGAAAATCTGAAAAGTCGAAAAAAATAAGACCAATTTTGTTTTCACTTTTTTTTTTGCCACAGATCATGCATTTCACACATGTCTAGGCGTGAAATAAAACATAATTTGGACAATATCTGACATATTTTGAAATGTGTCAAAATCCGTTTTTCCTGACCCCGGACCTTATGTGAAAACTAAGAAAATCTGAAAAGTCGAAAAAAAAAGACCAAGACAATTTTTTTTCACTTTTTTTGCCACAGATCATGCATTTCACATGTCTAGGCGTGAATTAAAACATAATTTGGACAATATCTGACATATTTTGAAATTTGTCAAAATCCGTCTTTTTCCTGACCCCGGACCTTATGTGAAAACTAAGAAAATCTGAAAAAAGTCGAAAAAAAATAAGACCAATTTTTTTTTTCACTTTTTTTTTGCCACAGATCATGCATTTCACATGTCTAGGCGTGAAGTAAAACATAATTTGGACAATATCTGACATATTTTTTGAAATGTGTCAAAATCCGTCTTTTTTCCTGACCCCGGACCTTATGTGAAAACTAAGAAAATCTGAAAAGTACGAAAAAAATAAGACCAATTTTGTTTTCTTTTTTTTTGCCACAGATCATGCATTTCACATGTCTAGACGTGAAGTAAAACATAATTTGGACAATATCTGACATATTTTGAAATGTGTCAAAATCGTCTTTTTCCTGACCCGGACCTTATGTGAAAACTAAGAAAATCTGAAAAGTACGAAAAAAATAAGACCAATTTTTTTTTTTTCACTTTTTTTGCCACAGATCATGCATTTCACATGTCTAGGCGTGAAGTAAAACATAATTTGGACAATATCTGACATATTTTTGAAATGTGTCAAAATCCGTCTTTTTCCTGACCCCGGACCTTATGTGAAAACTAAGAAAATCTGAAAAAAATACGACAAAAATAAGACCAATTTTTTTTTCACTTTTTTTTTGCCACAGATCATGCATTTCACATGTCTAGGCGTGAAGTAAAACATAATTTGGACAATATCTGACATATTTTGAAATTTGTCAAAATCCGTCTTTTTCCTGACCCCGGACCTTATGTGAAAACTAAGAAAATCTGAAAAGTCGAAAAAATAAGACCAATTTTTTTTTCACTTTTTTTTTGCCACAGATCATGCATTTCACATGTCTAGGCGTGAAGTAAAACATAATTTGGACAATATCTGACATATTTTGAAATTTGTCAAAATCGTCGTCTTTTCCTGACCCCGGACCTTATGTGAAAACTAAGAAAATCTGAAAAAAGTACGAAAAAAAATAAGACCAATTTTTTTTTCACTTTTTTTTGCCACAGATCATGCATTTCACATGTCTAGGCGTGAAGTAAAACATAATTTGGACAATATCTGACATATTTTGAAATTTGTCAAAATCCGTCTTTTTCCTGACCCCGGACCTTATGTGAAAACTAAGAAAATCTGAAAAGTCACGAAAAAATAAGACCAATTTTGTTTTCACTTTTGTTTGCCACAGATCATGCATTTCACATGTCTAGGCGTGAAGTAAAACATAATTTGGACAATATCTGACATATTTTGAAATTTGTCAAAATCCGTCTTTTTTTCCTGACCCCGGACCTTATGTGAAAACTAAGAAAATCTGAAAAATCACGAAAAAAAAATAAGACCAATTTTGTTTTCACTTTTTTTTTGCCACAGATCATGCATTTCACATGTCTAGGCGTGAAGTAAAACATAATTTGGACAATATCTGACATATTTTGAAATGTGTCAAAATCCGTCTTTTTCCTGACCCCGGACCTTATGTGAAAACTAAGAAAATCTGAAAAAAGTACGAAAAAAATAAGACCAATTTTTTTTTTCACTTTTTTTTTGCCACAGATCATGCATTTCACATGTCTAGGCGTGAAGTAAAACATAATTTGGACAATATCTGACATATTTTTGAAATTTGTCAAAATCCGTCTTTTTCCTGACCCCGGACCTTATGTGAAAACTAAGAAAATCTGAAAAATCCGAAAAAATAAGACCATTTTTTTTTTCACTTTTTTTTGCCACAGATCATGCATTTCACATGTCTAGACGTGAATTAAAAAATAATTTGGACAATATCTGACATATTTTGAAATTTGTCAAAATCCGTCTTTTTTCCTGACCCCGGACCTTATGTGAAAACTAAGAAAATCTGAAAAGTCGAAAAAAAAATAAGACCAATTTTGTTTTCACTTTTTTTTGCCACAGATCATGCATTTCACATGTCTAGGCGTGAATTAAAACATAATTTGGACAATATCTGACATATTTTGAAATTTGTCAAAATCCGTTTTTTCCTGACCCGGACCTTATGTGAAAACTAAGAAAATCTGAAAAGTCCGAAAAAAATAAGACCAATTTTTTTTTTCACTTTTTTTGCCACAGATCATGCATTTCACATGTCTAGGCGTGAAGTAAAACATAATTTGGACAATATCTGACATATTTTGAAATTTGTCAAAATCTGTCTTTTCCTGACCCCGGACCTTATGTGAAAACTAAGAAAATCTGAAAAGTCGACGAAAAAAATAAGACCATTTTTTTTTCACTTTTTGTTGCCCACAGATCATGCATTTCACATGTCTAGGCGTGAAGTAAAACATAATTTGGACAATATCTGACATATTTTGAAATTTGTCAAAATCCGTCTTTTTTCCTGACCCGGACCTTATGTGAAAACTAAGAAAATCTGAAAAGTCACGAAAAAATAAGACCAATTTTGTTTTCACTTTTTTTGCCACAGATCATGCATTTCA
>NW_025962412.1:0-14427 GCF_017589495.1 Alosa alosa
TGCCACCACTGCATATGGTGTAGACATGTGTCAGTATATCAGTGCTGCATATGGTGCAGGTGTAGACATGTGTCAGTATATCAGTGCTGCATATGGTGTAGACATGTGCCACCACTGCATATGGTGTAGACATGTGTCAGTATATCAGTGCTGCATATGGTGTAGACATGTGTCAGTATATCAGTGCTGCATATGGTGTAGACATGTGTCAGTATATCATTAGAGTAGTAGTGTGGACATGTGTCAGTATATCATTAGAGTAGTAGTGTGGACATGTGTCAGTAGTGTAGACATGTGTCAGTAGTGTAGACATGTGTCAGTATATCAGTGCTGCATATGGTGTAGACATGTGTCAGTATATCATTAGAGTAGTAGTGTGGACATGTGGCCCGCATATATCATTAGAGCAGTAGTGTGGACATGTGTCCAGTAGTGTAGAAATGTGTCAGTAGTGTAGACATGTGTCAGTATATCAGTGCTGCATATGGTGTAGAAATGTGTCAGTATATCAGGTGTTTATATATGGTGTAGACCGCTGCAGTATATCACTAGAGTAGCAGTGTGGACATGTGTCAGTAGTGTAGACATGTGTCAGTATATCACTAGAGTAGTAGTGTGGACATGTGTCAGTAGTGTAGACATGTGTCAGTATATCATTAGAGTAGTAGTGTGGACATGTGTCAGTATATCATTAGAGTAGTAGTGTAGACATGTGTCAGTAGTGTAGACATGTGTCAGTAGTGTAGACATGTGTCAGTAGTGTAGACATGTGTCAGTAGACCGCTGCATATGGACAGAAAAGTTGTAGGGAGTTTTTTTTACCTCTCATCTTCCGCTTCCAACAAACAATTCCAACTACAATACTGATTATTGCAACTACACCTCCGATAATTCCTAAAATAACTCCAATTGTTTTTTTTCCAGTCGTCCTTCTATTGATATCAATCTGGTCTCCTCCTGAACAAAAACAAACAAACACAAGCGACTCAACAGTGAAATACTTTTGTTTTCAGCAACGGACGGTTTTCTTAGTTCTGTACAGTTTTAGAGAAAAATTGGAAACATTATGTACATGTCACTACCCCTACTCTGCCTATGTGAAGTGTTGGTGTGTCTCACCTCTGTACAGTGGGCAGAGTGGTTTAAGGTCCATGGTGGTCTGGCTCCAGCTAACAGGGTTGCTATGGTTACAGGAGACAGCGTTGTGGTTGAGAGAGATGGAGAGGGATGTGACTCCTTCCTCCTGAGAGCAGAAGGTGCCGTTACAGCTGGAGATCAGAGACACGTTGAGTCCTGTGCAGTTTAGAGTCACACTACAGGAGTCACTGCTGGACCAGTTAGACACCACAGTCAGAGTGGGGGCTGCTGCAGGCTCTGTTAAACACACACACACACACACACACACACACCACAGTCAGAGTGGGGGCTGCTGCATGCTCTGTTAAACACACACACACACACACACACACACACACACACACACACACTCACTGGTAAGAGAGGATAGACATGATACACATGATCTTTTGTTGATTTTGTCTTTTGAGATTACTTGCCTAAAATTAGAGTAATTTAATGTTGAGGTGGGAAAGTAAACATGATCACATGGGAAATGTCATATTAGTTCGCTGAACTGTAACATATAATTAGGACAAATTCAATACATGTGTTGTGGTTAATAAACATATTTCAGACCAGAGAGAATAGTATTTAGCAGGTTTTGAAGCAAATTTATTTTCATTTTATTTGATTAACATATACAGTGGGCAGTGCTTCGACTTGGTCAGCTTCCCTCGCGGTCCGCATGCGGGATCACACGGTATCACGCGACTTTAATTTGTATTTTTCCAGTGACGCTGCAACGACGCTGCAACAACCCAAACAACCGGCAGATGTCTCAAGTGAGCAGGGGTGTGTCGTGAAAAAAGAAATGGAGCCTGGAAAACCCTACACAGACTTCACTACAGACTTTAGCAGACTGGTTTAGAAATAATTTTATAGCCAGAAATATGCCTGCCCTGCCCTAATAAAGAAATATGTGGTTAACTGCGAGTGAATCCCGTTTGCAGCCGTAGAAGAAACGCAGGACAAATTAAACATTCTGGTTTTCTCCGAGTGCAATGATGATAGACATTATTTGGACAAAATATAGAGCATGTTAACCTCCGTTGCTCAGCCAAATGCCTTCCTGTTACGTCTTGTTATCACAGAGTTACAGGCGATTTTTTTTGATGGTCACAAGTTTCCTTCATTAGCGTTTATTTTTTTGATTATTAAAGAGTGTTTTTCATTTAAAGGCTTGACTTCGTGCTTATTCAGTAGAGCATTTAGTGCTCTCCCCAATCCCAGATGTTTACATTGCATGTTTGTTTGTAATGGATGCAACCTCCGTCGCTCGAGCACCCACGGAAAACATCAAGCACCCACGTGTGCCAGCTTACAGTCCCGGCTAAATTTACATTAATTTAAAATCAAACATCGCAGTTAATGTTAAATTCAGCATCTCTCATAATGTGATTGGCTATGTTGCTGTCAATCCCCTACTCCATATACTAACCACCAATGAGAGCGTCTCTCGTATGAAAATTCCTGACACTTCCCACCTGAAGTAAACCACAGGCCTTTTTTTTGGGCAAGCCTGCATTCAAGGCAGGCCTTCTGTTGAAGAATTTTATATAAATCCTGCGCTAACAGTAATCCTCCTACCCCCCGCTACCACAGCTGTGGATAGTGTGGCATGCTCACGCTTTATGTCTCCTTCCAAACTAGGCCTATAGCCCAACCATTTACGTCTTCAAAAAATAACAACTTGCCAGATATGCCTTCATATCTTTGGGCTTCATTCAGCATTTTGTTCTTCCACTGGAAATTACTCTTCTACATTTGCTGCCTGCTGCATCCTTTCTGTTTGTATTGTTTAGAAAACGTTTGACGTCTTGAGTTAATGCATTAAACATTGTTTGCTGGTAACCAGCCACAAATAGCCTACAGATTCTTGCGTGCGTACATTCTCTATTCTCTCCAAAATGTGCCCGTTCTATAGGCTGGCCAAGTGCATAATTCTGCGGCATAAATCAGATGTATTTGTTTATTGTACAGAAAAATAAAAATAACCTGTCAAACAGTCAATTGACTACATTGCAGTCAATAAGTAGGGCAAATTAATATACGAAACCAAAACGTGGGTCATAGTTGTCTAAGCCTCTGCCGTGAGGCCAAACCCATGAATAAAGACGCGATTGATATCTGCAATAGAGTTTTTTGGCTAAAACAAACTCACAGCCGAACGTTGCAATAAATACATAGACCATCTGGACAAAGTCATCAACAGACAACAATATTCACATTGTTGTTTACCTAAGTTTATCTTTTGTGCAGATCATATTATCAAAATCAGAATCAGCCTTCTTGGCCTGGTTTGCGTAAACTAACAAGGAACCCCCCCCCTCCATGAAAATCAAAGGCTACATATTCTCAACTGACTCGTCAAAAAGTGTGCACCACCTTATTATTATCTGCAGGTGTGTGACTTTTACTTACGTGCACATGGCTGCAAATTGACTTTTAATTTATGTATGTTCTGCCTTGGGCATTTTAAAATATGGATGTATGGTGGTTATAATAATAATAATTATTATTATAATAAGCTTTATTTGTATAGCACCTTTCATACACAGAATGCAGCTCAAAGTGCTTTACATTTGAAGCATGTAACACAATAATAGTCAGTCAGTCATT
Source organism: Alosa alosa (assembly GCF_017589495.1). Lineage (NCBI taxonomy): Eukaryota > Metazoa > Chordata > Actinopteri > Clupeiformes > Clupeidae > Alosa > Alosa alosa. The sequence goes on from NW_025962412.1 coordinate 3,739, forward strand.
ATCAATCACTTTTCTTCATTGCTGGGGCAGTTTATGATCCACTCAGCAACATATCAAAAATATAGAAAATAACATGTCATAAGACTGGCAGCCTTAACCCTTTACCCCCCACAAGCACGCCATATGGCAACTGTGGCAAGGAAAAACTCCCATATTCCAGGAAGAAACCTTGAGCAGAACCTGACTTAATAGGGGGAGCCCATCTGCTTCTGGCTGGCTGCGCCCTCCAATAGCAGCAGATGTAGAATAATCTGAAAAAGTAGTCTACAGGATAAGATGAGTTAACTAAAAGCTTTCCTGTACAGGTATGTTTAGAGATCTTTTTTAAAAATATTCACTGAACTCGCCTGCTTGATGTACAGAGGCATGGTGTTCCATAGTTTGGGGGCATAATGGATAAAAGCAGCTTCTCCACTTTGTTTGTGGAGCACTTTGGGTACGATTAAAAGATTCCTTCCTAAGTTTCCTTTGTGGTTGATAAGATATTAAAAGCTCAGAGATATATGAAGGTGCTATGCCATTCAGAGCTTTGTAAGTAATTAACATAACTTAACATCAATTCCATAGGAAATAGGGAGCCAGTGCAGTTCAGCCAACACAGGGTGATGTGTTCTCTCTTCTTAGTCTTAGTTAAAAGTCTAGCCCAGAGTTCTGTATGAGTGCCAATTTCTTAGGGTGTTTTTGGGAAGACCAGTGAAAAGTGCATTGCAGTAGTCTAACCTGCTAGTGATAAAGGCGTGAATTAGTTTTTCTGCATCTTGTTGAGTTAAAAGGGCCACACTTTGGCAATGTTTCTCAGGTGGAAATAGGCTGCCTGAGTAACTTTACTGATATGGGGCTTAAAACTTAACTCTGCATCTAAGATGACACGAGGCTTGTTACTTTTGGTTTGACCTGGTGCCAAGTTCCCCAGATTACTAAGAACAATATCTCGCTTTAGTTTTGGTCCAACCAAAAGTACCTCTGTTTTGTCATCATTTAGTTTCAAAAATGTTTTGCTTATCCACTGATTAATGGAGGTTAGGCATGCAGTGAGGGAGCAAAGGCTATCTGGGTTAGTTGGCTCCACAGAAATATACAATTGGGTATCATCATGTAGCTGTGGAAGTTTACATTATGCTGACTTATGACGTTTCCCAATGGAAGCATATATAGGGAAAATAGCAGGGGACCAAGGCAGCTCCCCTGGGCCACACCAAAAGGCAAGTCATGTTTTTCAGACACATGATATCCTAGACTGATATAAAAATCTCTGCTAGTAATGTAGGTTTGAAACCAGTTTAGAGCATTATCAGAGAGAAGCACCCACTTCGCAAGGCGGTGAATTAGGATGCTATGATCAATGGTGTCAAATGCCGCACTCAAATCCAGAAGAATAAGGATTGAGACTTTGTTTGAGTCAGTAGCCAGTCTGAGATCATTGACTATTTTTACTAGAACCGTTTCTGTGCTGTGATTTGATCTAAAACCTGATTGGAATTTTTTAAGGATACTGTTTTTTGTTGAGGAAGGTATTTAACTGATTACAAACGACTTTTTCAAGTACTTTGCTCAGGAACGGCAGATTTGATATAGGCCTGTAGTTGCTCAAATTGGTATGGTCAAGATTTGACTTTTTAAGTAAAGGTTTCACAACAGCGGTTTTAAAAGCAGTTGGAAATATACCTGTTTCTTATGAGGTATTTATTACCTTGAGAATAAAGGAGCTAAGCTATCATATACTTTTTGAGGAATCTAGTAGGATTGGATCCAAAACACATGTTGAGAACTAGATGTACCGCATAGCGGTACAAAATATGACCGCTCAGTCCTGTACATCCGTTCATGAAAATAAATCACACTTCAATTTGTCTCCATATTTTACTCCATCCCCCACTCTTGAAACTTTTGTGTATGCTTGTTTGGCATGCCTGAGTGTGTGTGTGCGGCTGCACAGAAAGTACCCTACTGGTGCTGAAAAAGGTGAATAGATTGTAGAATAGCCAAAGAAGATGTAGAATTGTTATAAAACCTTTAAAATCTCTAAACAATCACAAGTAGGGCAGTTCATCACAGTTCATCCATTGCAACTGGATTGATGAAAGGTCACTTACACCTGTAGGCTACATTGTATTTGGGAAAAGCAAAAGGTATCAGCATAATGTTATTTATTTATTTATTTTTTTATGTATTTTTAAACAAAAACATCTCTGTCAGTTCCATGCCGTTTTCAACAGCTATCAAAAACAAAGGTCATTTTTGGATGGATGGATTTTTTGTGAATGTTTCTTCTTCTACATAAGATTTTAGTCATCTTTAGTTCATGTAATACTTTATTGTCAATGCACAAATTAAGTAACAGTAGTCTGAAACGTTATTGTTAATGCACAAATTAAGTAACAGTAGCCTAGTCTGAAGCGAAGTGCTGTTTTACATCTAACCAGTGGTGCAAATAACTGACATGTCCAAATGGGCCTTGATGAAATCGTAAGCTAGACTGTTCATACACATTTTAACGGGCCAAAGTTGAAGAGCTTTTGTCCGTTATTGTTAGTGCAAATATAGGCTGATTCATGTTCCCTTGCATTGTTTAACTGAGGTCCATGGCTAGTCTGGCTTTCATCAGACCAAGCTCAATCTTTTAAAAAAAAAAAAAAAATAAATAGCGGGCAGATCAGGCTGGGTTCACCCAGCCTAGTCCATAGGCACCGATATTGTTTAATTTTTCGATTGAGATATACACGCTCTGGCTATTCTAAATGCAAAAATGCATCAGGGAGTTATGACAAAAGCGGTAACTAACAAACTAGATCCTAATAGAAAGTTGTTAGCTTCCCTAAGCTACAGGTAGGATTATAAGGTAGGCCTATTGACAACATAAATTGTCAATAGGCTATCCTGGCGACACAAATAAAATCTCCTTTGGAAACCAATGGCTTCGCCTTACAGTATCAAGCGGACTTAAACTGTCATATCGTGGCGAAAAGTTGTAATAACATTCACGCAGCTCCATGAGTCAAGGAAAGCAAATGAAGTAGCCACTTCTAAATGGGACCTACTACACAGTAGCTTAAGGTGTTTTGCTAAAACAGCCATAATGAAATGAAGGTGTCATTGTTTGGATACTTCACACACTGCGTGCTTTTTTAATTTCACAGACTACAACTACCAAGCTGTAATCAAAGCACATCGATTCCCCTCTCACACCCTGCAGCACTTAAAACAAAATAAACAGGCGTCTCAGTCTCCGCATGTATAGGCAAAACTGCATCAGACCGGTGTAGCGTTGGTAAATCTTCCATTGCACAGAATGATTTTGTAGCCGCGTGCAATAAATGACAGTCGAAAGATACAAACAGTGCTGCTATACATTTTGCTTGGTATAACGCATTTATAGTTTTCTACAAATGCAATAAATCAAATGCCTCCATCACTCAACCAACGCTTAACGGTAACATTACCTAGGTCCTTATTGATATTACAAGATTAGCGTACCTGCAGTAAAACCAAGCATGTCCGATAAACATCCTCAGATTTATTTAGGCTTCAAGAAGAAATGGGAATTACACTTCATGTGAACATCGTCCTATCCTTATTAGATGTTAAGCTGCGGTGAAATTACAGTCCTTGTATGGGCGTCCATTGTTTTTCCAACCCCTTTTAACTTCCAACAAAATTACGTCTCACTGCAACGATGCGCCATCTAGTGGACAAAGCGACTACTTCTCGCCAATACTGAAAATGCAGCCATGATGATGATGATGAATATTTATTTTGGCTTTCTTTTAATCCTACTGATTTTCATTTTTTACGGGGGCAAATCACAAATGAGTGATTATGAGCCAGGTTTATGTGGGCCCTTGAGACCAACATACCATAAAAGATTCACAGAGAACTGTGTCTGCCCTACCCTCCTTTCGGGGGTCCAGTCCAGCGGGGGCTGCAGATGAAAGCGAAAAATGGCGGTTCCATGCTATCCATATGGGGTACATGCTCACCAAGTTTTGTGTACCCGGTCTTTCAGTGTCGGGAATCCTTGTTGGTGTGCGTCACTAAATGTACACATAAATTATTTTATTGTAAGGCCCCCCATGAACGAAAGTACACAAAACTTGGCATGCATTCAGAGGGTGTCATAATGATCCTACACTTTTAATTTTGTGCAGTTTTGACCTTGTCAGCCAGAGATATTGAGATGAAAACACCTAATTTTATGCTTTTTTAATTTTTTTAACTAGGTGGCGCTATACATGAAATAAGTGGTAATGGGATGGGTTGACATGCCCCTTAAGACCAACATACAAAAAAAAAGGTGGACCTCCTAGGCCCCTACGGTTCTCGAGATATTCACAGAAAACTGTCTCCGGCCACCTACAGGCCAGTTGGTGTATAGTAACATAAATTAATTTATTGTGTGGCCCCCATGAACGGAATTCCACAAAACTTGGCGTGCATACAGAGGGTGTCATAATGATCCTACACTTCCAATTTCGTGCAGTTTTGACTATGTTAGGTCACAGATACCTTCAATTACACCACCTCATTTTTACTTTTTTGTGTTTAACTAGGTGGCGCTATACATGAAATGAGTGGTTATGGAATGCGTTGACATGGCCCCTTGAGATCAACATACAAAAAATAATGGTCCTCCTAAACCTTACGGTTCTCGAGATATTCACAGAAAACTGTGTCTGCCCTACCCTCCTTTCGGGGTGCAGTCCAGCGATGGGGGCTACAGATCAAAACGAAAACGATGGTTCCATGCTATCCATATGGGGTTACATGCCCACCAAGTTTTGTCTACCCGGTCTTTCAGTGTCGGGAATCATTGACGGAAATTTGGACATGCGAAAAAAAAAAAAAAAAAAAAAAATCTGACTAAACCTATATGACCGCCCGGCCCGGCTGCTGGCAGTAATAATACTTATATTATTTTGCCACCTTTGTCATATGACTTTATGTGTTTATTGTAGCCTACAGAAAATAAATAGCCTATCATACTGTCAGTTAATTGCCTACAGTGCAGTGAAGAGTTTGGAGAGTGCCAGATTAGGGCAACTTGAAGTTCTATGAAAATAATTTACGAACCAGAACATAAAGACCATGAAGCTTCTGTTTCTTGCAGCTGTTAAACACCCGCTAGATAGTTTAAATACCCACCAACATTCGCTTTTGCAGTACAGATTATTTCTAACAGTTATTTGTCTACTGGCTGATTTTATCAAACGGAGTGTTTTCTCGCTCCTCCAAAACTACAGGTGTTTCGTAGAGAGCCATTGAATAAGTTTATGCCAAGAAATTTAAAAAGTAACACTTTTTGTGTCATTCAGCAAACATCTCCTCATTTAATGTAAGTTCCTTCTCGACAATAGGCCCACGCTCTACTCTACGTGCAGTTGTCCTCCATCTCAGTTGCATCAGTTTTCTAATTTTGAAGGTTCTAAAACATTATTATGCTTCACTGAATCCTTCTCGTTTTCTTTCATTTGTCCAGCTAACTTTCAATTGAACCCAGCCATTTATGATGGATTACACACTGACATTCTGAAATGTCCTGCACGATCAAGGCCAAATTATTAATTATCACGCAGCCACTGTGTCAGCAGCATCAGTGCTGACGGTGACGGCAAGCGCTTCTGATGTCAGATTATGTAGGCTAGCCTACTAGACTGTTCTCACGTTGCAAGCTTTTACTTATATGAAGTAGCATTAATCAATATGAGGGGCAGAGGGGATAAATGTTGTCCTCCCTGACGATAAAAATAATTTAGCAGAGGTAGGGATAGAAAACCAGAGGGGGAAATCCTCACCATCCCCCTACAACCGCACCCTGTGTGTTACCAATAGCCTCCCTTATAGAAATTACTTTGTTTTTTGAAGAAGTCTGCAAAATTCTTGATCTTAGAGAGGATGCCTGACTGAGTGTATCAAAGGTGTTTGATGCAATAGCCTATCAATGGTAGAGAACAACACCCTAGAGTTTCCACTGTTTTAAGCAATTACCTTAGAAGTGGTTCCTTCTCTCATTCGAATAGCTCTATTATAATTGGCTATTTTTTCTTTTTAGAATGGCACGGTGAACCTGTAACTTAGTTTTTCTCCATGTTCTCTCAGCTTTCTACATGATCTTTTTTAGATCATGGATATTTTCGTTCATCCAAGGTGTCAGTTTGCTACAGGCTTTTTTTTTTGTCTTTAAGGGTGCCACTCTGTTAAAGCAGAGCCTAATTCACGATTGAGAGCCTCTACCATTTGATCAATGGGATGATGTAAAATATCTAAATTTATGGAGTCTATAAGAGCTATGAACTGCTGTTCTGCTCTAATGTACAAGAGTCATGATTTGATTGCAATTTCGGGATGAATTTTTTGGAGTATGTAGTACTATATTAAAAGATACACAATAATGATCAGACATATTTAAATCATTTACTGATAAGTCTGTGACTTCTATCCCTCTAGAAAATGACTAGATCGGGGTGTTGCCAAGGTTGTGGGTGGGTCCTGTAACATGCAGCTTTAGCTCTAAACTGTCCAACACATTAAAGAACTTACTGGCTTTAGCATCAGTTGTCTTATTGACATGAATATTAAAGTCAGCCATTTACAATTATCCGATCATAGCTAGTGATGATGAGCGACATAAGTTCAGAAAAACTGGTCGAGAAAGCCAGTCCATAGTTTAGAGGGCTGTATAAGGTTAATAGAAGTACAGCTGGGTCAGCCTTCAGAGAGGCAATATACTCAAAGGAAGCTTAATTAGCCAAAGTTGACTCTAGTGCAGCTATATTTGTTTGAGAGAATGGAGGCAATTCCACCACCCTCGCTTTGCCTTGTCTAATTGAGTGGAAGAAATTGTAATTTGGGGGGACAAGTTTCAAATAAGAACAGCTTTGCTGTCTGAAGTCATCCAGGTTTCAACAAGAAACAGAAAATCCATTTTTTTTTACTAATAAAAATCATTGATTGCAAAGGTTTCGTAGTAAGTAGATAGATAGATAGATAGATAGATAGATAGATAGATAGATACTTTATTGATCCCCCAGGGAAATTCAAGGTCTCAGCAGCATACATACAAGACAAACACATTCTTTTAACAGCAGAAGAGTAATTAAAAGTATATAATATAAAAACACAACTAAGCAGTAAGGACAGTAGAAGATAAAGAATATGCTAAATATACTAAAATACAAATTATACTAACACTTAATACAATATATAAAAATATACTAAAAAATACAATAACAAAATTACAAATTATACTAACACTTAATCTAAATCAATTTAAAAACAGTATCCACATAGTGTGATTAATAAATCAGAGGCGCTTTGCAAATGACTGAGGCAGGGACTGAGTGGATGATTCTCTGTGCATAGTAAGGTATGGTAAGGTGCTCCTAAGGTGCTCTGTGTGAATGAGTGTCATGGTGGTAGTTCAATGGTGATAGTGGTCATGGCGGTGATAGTGCAAATGAGTAAGTCAACAGTGCAACAATGCAGAAATAAAGTAAAAGGAAAGTCTATATATCTATATATTTAACTATTTAAGAAAATGTATAAGTGTGGCCACAGTTCGCTGTGGCATGGAGGGGGTTATGCATATGTGCTAATGTGCTAATATAGCACGCAAAACAGTGAGGCATAAAGACAGTGGTACAAGTGGCTAGTGGACAGACAGTACCAAACATGAGGGGATGAAGAGGCAGACAGACTATGCAGAGAAGTCTATCTCTCCTCTTCCCTTAAGTGAGGCATTGAAGTGCACCTATACGGGCAGCCGCGGGCCCACTGGTTAGCACTCTGGACTTGTAACCAGAGGGTTGGGTTCGAGCCCCACCAGTGGGCTGGGCGGCTGAAGTGCCTTTGAGCAAGGCACCTAACCCTCACTGCTCCCCGCCCGCCCGTTGTAGCAGGCAGCTCACTGGGCGCTTGGGATTAGTGTGTGCTTCACCTCACTGTGTGTTCACTGTGTGCTGTTTGTGTTTCACTAAATCACGGTTGGGTTAAATGCAGAGAGACCAAATTTTCTCACGGGAAGTATATATACTTATATTTAGTAAACCCATGTTAGCTGAAAAGGCCTCTGGCTTTGAGGAATATGCTGAGGTAGGTTTCTAGTTTTAAATTTGTCTTTTCTTTTTTACTATCGTTGGGTAGAAATCAACGTTGGAATATAACTATAAGCATAAGTCATGCTATTGCATGAAGCAGCTTGATCTATGGTAGTAGTATTGTATGTTACCCCAGAAAACATTCTCAGACCCATCCACATGTATAATGCCATTCGAATCAATACCTGGGGCGGAATCGTAATATTTTTCTACAGAATGTCAATGCATTTACAATAAGTGTAAATATCAATTAGAAACCTAAATATATTTATAATTATTAACTTGCAAAACAAATAACTGGCGTCAGTGACGCCTTTGACATGAAGATCCCCGATAATGCTTTACTAGCATTCTACCACAGGTCGAGAGAGGTGTAGTTGTAACTACACAACTCTTACGATAGTGGTTGCGAATGTTTGTTGCTACTATGGTTTTGGGAAACACTAGCGTAGTGTAACGATGCACTGGACTATGTAAGTTCCAAATATGAATGTAATTTTTCGCGGCATAAAAGCAGATGTATTTGTTTATTGTACAGAAAAATAAAAATGACATGTCAAAGCAGTCAACTGACTACATTGCAGTCAAGAAGTAGGGCAAATTAATTTCACAAACCAAAACATGGGTCTAGTTGCCTCTATAGCCGTGAAAGCCTGTTAAAACGCCGCTAGATAGTATTAAACGCCAACATTGTTTTCTGCAGAAGCCTACCCAAGGCTACAGATTAATTCCTGAACAGTTATTTCTCTACTGGCTTGGTATCACACCACTGTTTTGATTGCGTGGATTGCGTTACCCCCAACACTGACAATAATGGTGACAGAGCCACGACAGTGGCTGAAAGTGGTACTAAAACTTCCGCGCCTTCACACCCGTAATGCGGAGGCTGAAGTGGTCATTTGAAAGTGATGCCCACTGTATATTAAAAACAATACCAACTAGTTTGGTTTATCTTGATATTAATAACTGTACTATGTGTGGAGAGCATTCACTCACCATTGTTATCTCATTTTTGATGGAGGCTTTTTGCATCTGAATCCTAGCCTGGGTGCCAGCCAAACTTTGTCCCCCTCAACATTTTGGGGGAAGTTCGGTCTGGCATTGCTCCATTGTGGAGCAACTATGCTGCTTCCAAATCTGGGCGGACTTAATCAAATCGGGCTTTATAGGGAAAACAGCGTGTTGCATTGTAACAAGTTGTTCCCTCGTTATTTTGAAATCTCTGATTGACCACCTGTTCAAAGGGATTTACACAGCCTTTCCCAGCTGTTTTATAACATGTTTGTAGTATATCAGAATTATTCAACAGAATTATTTTTTAAAACCGAGGGATATAGGCTATCAGTTTTTTCCTAATAGCCCTCTACCTACTATGTATCACTATGTTTAGCTAATGAGTGTTGTAAGCGACATATTGACGGGCACAATAATTTTACAAAAGACCAAAAAACAATGTTAAGGCATTTGTGGAGAAGAAGGATGGTTCGTGGTGTTTCTTCCTACACCTCCACGGTAAGCTATTTTGTTGCTCTGATTGGTTAGGTCTATCAATTGAGTGCAGAGGCATCCCCTTGTCGGTTGAAACACACCCCATAATTACATCCCAATGGAGCAGTATCAGACTCATATTCTGACTAGAATTGAGTATGAAAAGAAATGGCTCGCGATCAGGCTATCTCAACTTTTCATGACATAATAATTGTGGGAAATTAATAAATAAACGTTTTTGTTGCATTGAGAGCCCAGGGGGCTGGATCTGTACGGACGGGTGATTGATGGGCTCAAGAGAAATGTTGTCAGTTCTATCTTCTCGAACCATGACACCAAGATCGTGGATGTTTATTTCACAATTTTGGTTCATGTATCGTAACAGTCTCATTCACAGCACACCCTCTTTAGATATACTCACCCTGGACAGAAAGTGTGTATTCTCATTCACAGCACACCACTCTTTAGATATACTCACCCTGGACAGAAAGTGTATTCACCAACAGACCATATTTCTTTCCCCTCAACATCCTTCTCAGCTGTGTAGAGCCCAGAGTCGTTCTTCTGCAGGTTCTTCAGCAGCAGAGAGTGGGAGTTATTATCAAACTCCACTCTGCCTTTGTAGGGACTTCTCACATCTGCATCCTTGTATTTATGTGTATACGTGACAACAGTTTTCTTGTTAAATCTCCATGTTATGGATTTGAAGCCGGTCTTGTCTTCATGTCCTGTTGCCTCCAGAGTGACTGATCCTCCCACCAGCACAAAGAGCTCAGGCCCAGCTGCAGACACTGCAGAGACACAGAGACAACAAATGACCCATCATGTGTGAGACAATAAGGTTGGATTGATTTGACATAAAAGCCATACTAGTGGTGTAAGAAAGTCATTTTTGTCTTAGTTTAGTTATATTCTGTATGACTGAATCTCCTTCCAACATATTCATTGCCCTCTATAATTATTGGCACCCTTGGCAAAGTTGACTAAAACAGGTATACTGTAAGTCCCACAATGAAACAATGAAAAAATTCAACCTTGAAGGGAAGCAAATGTATTCTGACAAAAGGAAAATCTCATAAAGAAATTAATATTTTGTAACAAAAATATGTCA
>NW_025962413.1:0-14358 GCF_017589495.1 Alosa alosa
AAAATATGTCAGATATTGTCCAAATTATTTTTTAATTCCGTCTAGACATGTGAAATGCATGATCTATGGCAAAAAAAGTGAAAAACAAAATTGGTCTTATTTTTTGGGACTTTTCAGATTTTCTTAGTTTTCACATAAGGTCGGGGTCAGGAAAAAGACAGATTTTGACACATTTCAAAATATGTCAGATATTGTCAAATTATGTTTTACTTCCGTCTAGACATTTGAAATGCATGATCTATGGCAAAAAAAGTGAAAAAAAAATTGGTCTTATTTTTTCAGGACTTTTCAGATTTTCTTAGTTTTCACATAAGGTCGGGGTCAGGAAAAAAAGACAGATTTTGACACATTTCAAAATATGTCAGATATTGTCCAAATTATTTTTTACTTCCGTCTAGACATTTGAAATGCATGATCTATGGCAAAAAAAGTGAAAAAAAAATGGTCTTATTTTTTTATTACTTTTCAGATTTTCTTAGTTTTCACATAAGGTCGGGGTCAGGAAAAAGACGGATTTTGACACATTTCAAAATATGTCAGATATTGTCAAATTATATTTTTTAATTCCGTCTAGACATTTGAAATGCATGATCTATGGCAAAAAAAGTGAAAAAAAAATTGGTCTTATTTTTTTAGGACTTTTCAGATTTTCTTAGTTTTCACATAAGGTCGGGGTCAGGAAAAAGACAGATTTTGACAAATTTCAAAATATGTCAGATATTGTCCAAATTATTTTTTAATTCCGTCTAGACATTTGAAATGCATGATCTATGGCAAAAAAAGTGAAAAAAAATTGGTCTTATTTTTTTGGACTTTTCAGATTTTCTTAGTTTTCACATAAGGTCGGGGTCAGGAAAAAGACAGATTTTGACAAATTTCAAAATATGTCAGATATTGTCAAATTATTTTTTAATTCCGTCTAGACATTTGAAATGCATGATCTATGGCAAAAAAAGTGAAAAACAAATTGGTCTGATTTTTTTAGGACTTTTCAGATTTTCTTAGTTTTCACATAAGGTCGGGGTCAGAAAAAAAGACAGATTTTGACAAATTTCAAAATATGTCAGATATTGTCCAAATTATGTTTTAATTCCGTCTAGACATTTGAAATGCATGATCTATGGCAAAAAAAAGTGAAAAACAAAATTGGTCTTATTTTTTTCCGGACTTTTCAGATTTTCTTAGTTTTCACATAAGGTCGGGGTCAGGAAAAAGACAGATTTTGACAAATTTCAAAATATGTCAGATATTGTCAAATTATTTTTTAATTCCGTCTAGACATTTGAAATGCATGATCTATGGCAAAAAAAGTGAAAAAAAAATTGGTCTGATTTTTTTTTCGGACTTTTCAGATTTTCTTAGTTTTCACATAAGGTCGGGGTCAGGAAAAAGACAGATTTTGACACATTTCAAAATATGTCAGATATTGTCAAATTATTTTTTAATTCCGTCTAGACATTTGAAATGCATGATCTATGGCAAAAAAAGTGAAAAAAAAATTGGTCTTATTTTTTTTAGGACTTTTCAGATTTTCTTAGTTTTTTCACATAAGGTCGGGGTCAGGAAAAAAGGCGGATTTTGACAAATTTCAAAATATGTCAGATATTGTCAAATTATGTTTTAATTCCGTCTAGACATGTGAAATGCATGATCTATGGCAAAAAAAGTGAAAAAAAAATTGGTCTTATTTTTTCATTACTTTTCAGATTTTCTTAGTTTTCACATAAGGTCGGGGTCAGGAAAAAGACAGATTTTGACACATTTCAAAATATGTCAGATATTGTCAAATTATTTTTAATTCCGTCTAGACATGTGAAATGCATGATCTATGGCAAAAAAGTGAAAAAAAAATTGGTCTTTTTTTTCAGGACTTTTCAGATTTTCTTAGTTTTCACATAAGGTCGGGGTCAGGAAAAAAAGACAGATTTTGACAAATTTCAAAATATGTCAGATATTGTCAAATTATTTTTTAATTCCGTCTAGACATTTGAAATGCATGATCTATGGCAAAAAAAGTGAAAAAAAAATTGGTCTGATTTTTTGGACTTTTCAGATTTTCTTAGTTTTCACATAAGGTCGGGGTCAGGAAAAAAGACAGATTTTGACAAATTTCAAAATATGTCAGATATTGTCAAATTATTTTTTAATTCCGTCTAGACATTTGAAATGCATGATCTATGGCAAAAAAAGTGAAAAAAAAAAATTGGTCTTATTTTTTTTTAGGACTTTTCAGATTTTCTTAGTTTTCACATAAGGTCGGGGTCAGGAAAAAAGACAGATTTTGACAAATTTCAAAATATGTCAGATATTGTCAAATTATTTTTTTAATTCCGTCTAGACATTTGAAATGCATGATCTATGGCAAAAAAAAGTGAAAAAAAAATTGGTCTTATTTTTTTTTCGGACTTTTCAGATTTTCTTAGTTTTCACATAAGGTCGGGGTCAGGAAAAAGACAGATTTTGACAAATTTCAAAATATGTCAGATATTGTCAAATTATGTTTTACTTCCGTCTAGACATGTGAAATGCATGATCTATGGCAAACAAAAAGTGAAAAACAAAATTGGTCTTATTTTTTTGGACTTTTCAGATTTTCTTAGTTTTCACATAAGGTCGGGGTCAGGAAAAAGACAGATTTTGACAATTTCAAAATATGTCAGATATTGTCAAATTATTTTTAATTCCGTCTAGACATTTGAAATGCATGATCTATGGCAAAAAAAGTGAAAAAAAAATTGGTCTTATTTTTTTAGGACTTTTCAGATTTTCTTAGTTTTCACATAAGGTCGGGGTCAGGAAAAAAGACAGATTTTGACAAATTTCAAAATATGTCAGATATTGTCAAATTATTTTTAATTCACGTCTAGACATTTGAAATGCATGATCTATGGCAAAAAAAGTGAAAAAAAAATTGGTCTGATTTTTTTCGGACTTTTCAGATTTTCTTAGTTTTCACATAAGGTCGGGGTCAGGAAAAAAAGACAGATTTTGACAAATTTCAAAATATGTCAGATATTGTCAAATTATTTTTTAATTCCGTCTAGACATTTGAAATGCATGATCTATGGCAAAAAAAGTGAAAAAAAAATTGGTCTTGATTTTTTTTCGGACTTTTCAGATTTTCTTAGTTTTCACATAAGGTCGGGGTCAGGAAAAAGACAGATTTTGACAAATTTCAAAATATGTCAGATATTGTCAAATTATTTTTTAATTCCGTCTAGACATGTGAAATGCATGATCTGTGGCAAAAAAAGTGAAAAAAAAATTGGTCTTATTTTTTCATTACTTTTCAGATTTTCTTAGTTTTCACATAAGGTCGGGGTCAGGAAAAAAAGACAGATTTTGACAAATTTCAAAATATGTCAGATATTGTCAAATTATGTTTTAATTCCGTCTAGACATGTGAAATGCATGATCTATGGCAAAAAAAGTGAAAAAAAAAATTGGTCTTATTTTTTTTCGGACTTTTCAGATTTTCTTAGTTTCACATAAGGTCGGGGTCAGGAAAAAAAGACAGATTTTGACAAATTTCAAAATATGTCAGATATTGTCAAATTATTTTTTAATTCACGTCTAGACATTGAAATGCATGATCTATGGCAAAAAAAGTGAAAAAAAAATTGGTCTTATTTTTTTGGACTACTTTTCAGATTTTCTTAGTTTTCACATAAGGTCGGGGTCAGGAAAAAAGACAGATTTTGACAAATTTCAAAATATGTCAGATATTGTCAAATTATTTTTTAATTCCGTCTAGACATTTGAAATGCATGATCTATGGCAAAAAAAGTGAAAAAAAAATTGGTCTTATTTTTTTTCGGACTTTTCAGATTTTCTTAGTTTTCACATAAGGTCGGGGTCAGAAAAAAAAGACAGATTTTGACAAATTTCAAAATATGTCAGATATTGTCAAATTATGTTTTACTTCCGTCTAGACATGTGAAATGCATGATCTATGGCAAAAAAAGTGAAAAACAAAATTGGTCTTATTTTTTCGGACTTTTCAGATTTTCTTAGTTTTCACATAAGGTCGGGGTCAGGAAAAAGACAGATTTTGACACATTTCAAAATATGTCAGATATTGTCAAATTATTTTTAATTCCGTCTAGACATTTGAAATGCATGATCTATGGCAAAAAAAAGTGAAAAAAAAAAAATTGGTCTGATTTTTTTAGGACTTTTCAGATTTTCTTAGTTTTCACATAAGGTCGGGGTCAGGAAAAAAGACAGATTTTGACAAATTTCAAAATATGTCAGATATTGTCAAATTATGTTTTAATTCCGTCTAGACATTTGAAATGCATGATCTATGGCAAAAAAGTGAAAAAAAAATTGGTCTGATTTTTTTAGGACTTTTCAGATTTTCTTAGTTTTCACATAAGGTCGGGGTCAGAAAAAAAGACAGATTTTGACAAATTTCAAAATATGTCAGATATTGTCAAATTATGTTTTTAATTCACGTCTAGACATTTGAAATGCATGATCTATGGCAAAAAAAGTGAAAAAAAAATTGGTCTTATTTTTTGGATTACTTTTCAGATTTTCTTAGTTTTTCACATAAGGTCCGGGGTCAGGAAAAAAAGACAGATTTTGACAAATTTCAAAATATGTCAGATATTGTCCAAATTATTTTTAATTCCGTCTAGACATTTGAAATGCATGATCTATGCAAACAAAAAAAAGTGAAAAAAAAAATTGGTCTGATTTTTTTGGACTTTTCAGATTTTCTTAGTTTTTCACATAAGGTCGGGGTCAGGAAAAAAGACAGATTTTGACAAATTTCAAAATATGTCAGATATTGTCAAATTATGTTTTAATTCCGTCTAGACATTTGAAATGCATGATCTATGGCAAAAAAGTGAAAAAAAAATTGGTCTTTTTTTTTCGGACTTTTCAGATTTTCTTAGTTTTCACATAAGGTCGGGGTCAGGAAAAAAGACAGATTTTGACAAATTTCAAAATATGTCAGATATTGTCAAATTATTTTTTACTTCCGTCTAGACATGTGAAATGCATGATCTATGGCAAAAAAAGTGAAAAACAAAATTGGTCTTATTTTTTTGGACTTTTCAGATTTTCTTAGTTTTCACATAAGGTCGGGGTCAGGAAAAAAAGTCAGATTTTGACACATTTCAAAATATGTCAGATATTGTCCAAATTATTTTTTACTTCCGTCTAGACATGTGAAATGCATGATCTATGGCAAACAAAAGTGAAAAAAAAATTGGTCTTATTTTTTTCATTACTTTTCAGATTTTCTTAGTTTTCACATAAGGTCGGGGTCAGGAAAAAAGACAGATTTTGACAAATTTCAAAATATGTCAGATATTGTCAAATTATTTTTTAATTCCGTCTAGACATTTGAAATGCATGATCTATGGCAAAAAAAGTGAAAAAAAAATTGGTCTTATTTTTTTAGGACTTTTCAGATTTTCTTAGTTTTCACATAAGGTCGGGGTCAGGAAAAAAGACAGATTTTGACAAATTTCAAAATATGTCAGATATTGTCAAATTATTTTTTAATTCCGTCTAGACATTTGAAATGCATGATCTATGGCAAAAAAAGTGAAAAAAAAATTGGTCTGATTTTTTTTAGGACTTTTCAGATTTTCTTAGTTTTCACATAAGGTCGGGGTCAGGAAAAAAGACAGATTTTGACAAATTTCAAAATATGTCAGATATTGTCCAAATTATTTTTAATTCCGTCTAGACATTTGAAATGCATGATCTATGGCAAAAAAAGTGAAAAAAAAATTGGTCTTATTTTTTCGGACTTTTCAGATTTTCTTAGTTTTCACATAAGGTCGGGGTCAGGGAAAAAGACAGATTTTGACAAATTTCAAAATATGTCAGATATTGTCAAATTATTTTTTACTTCCGTCTAGACATGTGAAATGCATGATCTGTGGCAAACAAAAGTGAAAAAAAAAATTGGTCTTATTTTTGTCATTACTTTTCAGATTTTCTTAGTTTTCACATAAGGTCGGGGTCAGGAAAAAAGACAGATTTTGACACATTTCAAAATATGTCAGATATTGTCAAATTATTTTTTTACTTCCGTCTAGACATGTGAAATGCATGATCTGTGGCAAACAAAAGTGAAAAACAAAATTGGTCTTATTTTTTCATTACTTTTCAGATTTTCTTAGTTTTCACATAAGGTCGGGGTCAGGAAAAAAAGACAGATTTTGACACATTTCAAAATATGTCAGATATTGTCAAATTATGTTTTACTTCACGTCTAGACATGTGAAATGCATGATCTATGGCAAAAAAAGTGAAAAACAAAATTGGTCTTATTTTTTTGTCGGACTTTTCAGATTTTCTTAGTTTTCACATAAGGTCGGGGTCAGGAAAAAAGACAGATTTTGACACATTTCAAAATATGTCAGATATTGTCCAAATTATTTTTTAATTCCGTCTAGACATTTGAAATGCATGATCTGTGGCAAAAAAAGTGAAAAAAAAAATTGGTCTTATTTTTTCGGACTTTTCAGATTTTCTTAGTTTTCACATAAGGTCGGGGTCAGGAAAAAGACAGATTTTGACAAATTTCAAAATATGTCAGATATTGTCAAATTATGTTTTAATTCCGTCTAGACATTTGAAATGCATGATCTATGGCAAAAAAAGTGAAAAAAAAAATTGGTCTGATTTTTTTAGGACTTTTCAGATTTTTCTTAGTTTTCACATAAGGTCGGGGTCAGGAAAAAAGACAGATTTTGACAAATTTCAAAATATGTCAGATATTGTCAAATTATGTTTTACTTCCGTCTAGACATGTGAAATGCATGATCTGTGGCAAAAAAAGTGAAAAAAAAATTGGTCTTATTTTTGTAGGTACTTTTCAGATTTTCTTAGTTTTCACATAAGGTCGGGGTCAGGAAAAAAAGACAGATTTTGACACATTTCAAAATATGTCAGATATTGTCAAATTATTTTTTAATTCCGTCTAGACATTTGAAATGCATGATCTATGGCAAACAAAAAGTGAAAAAAAAATTGGTCTTATTTTTTTGGACTTTTCAGATTTTCTTAGTTTTCACATAAGGTCGGGGTCAGGAAAAAAGACAGATTTTGACAAATTTCAAAATATGTCAGATATTGTCAAATTATGTTTTACTTCACGTCTAGACATGTGAAATGCATGATCTGTGGCAAAAAAAGTGAAAAACAAAATTGGTCTTATTTTTTTCATTACTTTTCAGATTTTCTTAGTTTTCACATAAGGTCGGGGTCAGGAAAAAAGACAGATTTTGACACATTTCAAAATATGTCAGATATTGTCAAATTATGTTTTACTTCCGTCTAGACATGTGAAATGCATGATCTATGGCAAACAAAAGTGAAAAAAAAATTGGTCTTATTTTTTCGGACTTTTCAGATTTTCTTAGTTTTCACATAAGGTCGGGGTCAGGAAAAAGACAGATTTTGACACATTTCAAAATATGTCAGATATTGTCAAATTATGTTTTAATTCCGTCTAGACATTTGAAATGCATGATCTATGGCAAACAAAAAGTGAAAAAAAAAATTGGTCTGATTTTTTTAGGACTTTTCAGATTTTCTTAGTTTTCACATAAGGTCGGGGTCAGGAAAAAAGACAGATTTTGACAAATTTCAAAATATGTCAGATATTGTCAAATTATTTTTTAATTCCGTCTAGACATTTGAAATGCATGATCTATGGCAAAAAAAGTGAAAAAAAAAATTGGTCTGATTTTTTCGGACTTTTCAGATTTTCTTAGTTTTCACATAAGGTCGGGGTCAGGGAAAAAGACAGATTTTGACAAATTTCAAAATATGTCAGATATTGTCCAAATTATTTTTTAATTCACGTCTAGACATTTGAAATGCATGATCTATGGCAAAAAAAGTGAAAAAAAAATTGGTCTTATTTTTTTAGGACTTTTCAGATTTTCTTAGTTTTCACATAAGGTCCGGGGTCAGGAAAAAGACAGATTTTGACACATTTCAAAATATGTCAGATATTGTCCAAATTATGTTTTTACTTCCGTCTAGACATTTGAAATGCATGATCTGTGGCAAAAAAGTGAAAAACAAAATTGGTCTTATTTTTTTCATTACTTTTCAGATTTTCTTAGTTTTCACATAAGGTCGGGGTCAGGAAAAAAGACAGATTTTGACAAATTTCAAAATATGTCAGATATTGTCAAATTATGTTTTAATTCCGTCTAGACATGTGAAATGCATGATCTATGGCAAAAAAAGTGAAAAAAAAATTGGTCTTATTTTTTGTCATTACTTTTCAGATTTTCTTAGTTTTCACATAAGGTCGGGGTCAGGAAAAAAGACAGATTTTGACACATTTCAAAATATGTCAGATATTGTCAAATTATGTTTTACTTCCGTCTAGACATGTGAAATGCATGATCTGTGGCAAACAAAAGTGAAAAACAAAATTGGTCTTATTTTTTGTCATTACTTTTCAGATTTTCTTAGTTTTCACATAAGGTCGGGGTCAGGAAAAAAGGCAGATTTTGACACATTTCAAAATATGTCAGATATTGTCAAATTATGTTTTACTTCCGTCTAGACATGTGAAATGCATGATCTGTGGCAAACAAAAGTGAAAAAAAAAATTGGTCTTATTTTTTATTACTTTTCAGATTTTCTTAGTTTTCACATAAGGTCGGGGTCAGGGAAAAAGACAGATTTTGACAAATTTCAAAATATGTCAGATATTGTCAAATTATGTTTTAATTCCGTCTAGACATTTGAAATGCATGATCTATGGCAAAAAAAGTGAAAAACAAAATTGGTCTTATTTTTTTAGGACTTTTCAGATTTTCTTAGTTTTCACATAAGGTCGGGGTCAGGAAAAAGACAGATTTTGACAAATTTCAAAATATGTCAGATATTGTCAAATTATGTTTTAATTCCGTCTAGACATGTGAAATGCATGATCTATGGCAAAAAAAGTGAAAAAAAAATTGGTCTTATTTTTTTTCGGACTTTTCAGATTTTCTTAGTTTTCACATAAGGTCGGGGTCAGGGGAAAAAGACAGATTTTGACAAATTTCAAAATATGTCAGATATTGTCAAATTATTTTTAATTCCGTCTAGACATTTGAAATGCATGATCTGTGGCAAAAAAAGTGAAAAAAAAATTGGTCTGATTTTTTCGGACTTTTCAGATTTTCTTAGTTTTCACATAAGGTCGGGGTCAGGAAAAAAAGACAGATTTTGACACAAATTTCAAAATATGTCAGATATTGTCAAATTATGTTTTACTTCCGTCTAGACATGTGAAATGCATGATCTGTGGCAAAAAAAGTGAAAAAAAAATTGGTCTTATTTTTTTTCATTACTTTTCAGATTTTCTTAGTTTTCACATAAGGTCGGGGTCAGGAAAAAGACAGATTTTGACAAATTTCAAAATATGTCAGATATTGTCCAAATTATGTTTTAATTCCGTCTAGACATTTGAAATGCATGATCTATGGCAAAAAAAGTGAAAAAAAAATTGGTCTTATTTTTTCATTACTTTTCAGATTTTCTTAGTTTTCACATAAGGTCGGGGTCAGGAAAAAGACAGATTTTGACACATTTCAAAATATGTCAGATATTGTCAAATTATGTTTTACTTCCGTCTAGACATGTGAAATGCATGATCTGTGGCAAAAAAAAGTGAAAAAAAAAATTGGTCTTATTTTTTCGTACTTTTCAGATTTTCTTAGTTTTCACATAAGGTCGGGGTCAGGAAAAAAGACAGATTTTGACACATTTCAAAATATGTCAGATATTGTCAAATTATGTTTTACTTCCGTCTAGACATGTGAAATGCATGATCTGTGGCAAACAAAAAGTGAAAAAAAAAATTGGTCTTATTTTTTGGACTTTTCAGATTTTCTTAGTTTTCACATAAGGTCGGGGTCAGGAAAAAAGACAGATTTTGACACATTTCAAAATATGTCAGATATTGTCAAATTATGTTTTACTTCCGTCTAGACATGTGAAATGCATGATCTGTGGCAAAAAAAGTGAAAAAAAAATTGGTCTTATTTTTTGCCATTACTTTTCAGATTTTCTTAGTTTTCACATAAGGTCGGGGTCAGGAAAAAAGACAGATTTTGACAAATTTCAAAATATGTCAGATATTGTCAAATTATGTTTTAATTCCGTCTAGACATTTGAAATGCATGATCTATGGCAAAAAAAGTGAAAAAAAAATTGGTCTTATTTTTTCGGACTTTTCAGATTTTCTTAGTTTTCACATAAGGTCGGGGTCAGGAAAAAAGACAGATTTTGACAAATTTCAAAATATGTCAGATATTGTCAAATTATGTTTTACTTCCGTCTAGACATGTGAAATGCATGATCTGTGGCAAACAAAAGTGAAAAACAAAAATTGGTCTTATTTTTGTCGGACTTTTCAGATTTTCTTAGTTTTCACATAAGGTCGGGGTCAGGAAAAAGACAGATTTTGACACATTTCAAAATATGTCAGATATTGTCAAATTATGTTTTAATTCCGTCTAGACATGTGAAATGCATGATCTATGGCAAAAAAGTGAAAAAAAAATTGGTCTTATTTTTTTTCGGACTTTTCAGATTTTCTTAGTTTTCACATAAGGTCGGGGTCAGGAAAAAAGACAGATTTTGACAAATTTCAAAATATGTCAGATATTGTCAAATTATGTTTTAATTCCGTCTAGACATGTGAAATGCATGATCTATGGCAAAAAAAGTGAAAAAAAAATTGGTCTTATTTTTTCGGACTTTTCAGATTTTCTTAGTTTTCACATAAGGTCGGGGTCAGGAAAAAAAGACAGATTTTGACAAATTTCAAAATATGTCAGATATTTGTCAAATTATTTTTTTAATTCACGTCTAGACATTTGAAATGCATGATCTATGGCAAAAAAAGTGAAAAAAAAAATTGGTCTTATTTTTTCGGACTTTTCAGATTTTCTTAGTTTTCACATAAGGTCGGGGTCAGGAAAAAAAGACAGATTTTGACACATTTCAAAATATGTCAGATATTGTCCAAATTATGTTTTACTTCACGTCTAGACATGTTGAAATGCATGATCTATGGCAAAAAAAGTGAAAAAAAAAATTGGTCTTATTTTTTGTCATTACTTTTCAGATTTTCTTAGTTTTCACATAAGGTCGGGGTCAGAAAAAAAGACAGATTTTGACACATTTCAAAATATGTCAGATATTGTCCAAATTATTTTTTTAATTCCGTCTAGACATGTGAAATGCATGATCTATGGCAAAAAAAAGTGAAAAACAAAATTGGTCTTATTTTTTTCGTACTTTTCAGATTTTCTTAGTTTTCACATAAGGTCGGGGGTCAGGAAAAAAAGACAGATTTTGACACATTTCAAAATATGTCAGATATTGTCAAATTATTTTTTACTTCACGTCTAGACATTTGAAATGCATGATCTATGGCAAAAAAAGTGAAAAAAAAAAATTGGTCTTATTTTTTCGGACTTTTCAGATTTTCTTAGTTTTCACATAAGGTCCGGGGTCAGGGAAAAAAGACAGATTTTGACACATTTCAAAATATGTCAGATATTGTCCAAATTATGTTTTACTTCCGTCTAGACATGTGAAATGCATGATCTATGGCAAACAAAGTGAAAAACAAAATTGGTCTTATTTTTTTCATTACTTTTCAGATTTTCTTAGTTTTCACATAAGGTCGGGGTCAGGAAAAAAAGACAGATTTTGACAAATTTCAAAATATGTCAGATATTGTCCAAATTATGTTTTACTTCCGTCTAGACATTTGAAATGCATGATCTGTGGCAAACAAAAGTGAAAAAAAAAATTGGTCTTATTTTTTCGGACTTTTCAGATTTTCTTAGTTTTCACATAAGGTCGGGGTCAGGAAAAAAGACAGATTTTGACAAATTTCAAAATATGTCAGATATTGTCAAATTATTTTTTACTTCCGTCTAGACATGTGAAATGCATGATCTATGGCAAACAAAAGTGAAAAAAAAATTGGTCTTATTTTTTCATTACTTTTCAGATTTTCTTAGTTTTCACATAAGGTCGGGGTCAGAAAAAAAGACAGATTTTGACACATTTCAAAATATGTCAGATATTGTCAAATTATGTTTTACTTCCGTCTAGACATGTGAAATGCATGATCTGTGGCAAACAAAAGTGAAAAAAAAATTGGTCTTATTTTTGTATGGACTTTTCAGATTTTCTTAGTTTTTTCACATAAGGTCGGGGTCAGGGAAAAAGACAGATTTTGACAAATTTCAAAATATGTCAGATATTGTCAAATTATTTTTTAATTCCGTCTAGACATTTGAAATGCATGATCTATGGCAAAAAAAGTGAAAAAAAAATTGGTCTTGATTTTTCGGACTTTTCAGATTTTCTTAGTTTTCACATAAGGTCGGGGTCAGGAAAAAGACGGATTTTGACAAATTTCAAAATATGTCAGATATTGTCAAATTATGTTTTACTTCCGTCTAGACATGTGAAATGCATGATCTATGGCAAAAAAAGTGAAAAACAAAAATTGGTCTTATTTTTTTCATTACTTTTCAGATTTTCTTAGTTTTCACATAAGGTCGGGGTCAGGAAAAAGACAGATTTTGACAAATTTCAAAATATGTCAGATATTGTCAAATTATGTTTTACTTCACGTCTAGACATTTTGAAATGCATGATCTGTGGCAAAAAAGTGTGAAAAACAAAATTGGTCTTATTTTTTTCATTACTTTTCAGATTTTCTTAGTTTTCACATAAGGTCGGGGTCAGGAAAAAGACAGATTTTGACAAATTTCAAAATATGTCAGATATTGTCAAATTATTTTTTAATTCGCGTCTAGACATTTGAAATGCATGATCTATGGCAAAAAAAGTGAAAAAAAAATTGGTCTTATTTTTTCGGACTTTTCAGATTTTCTTAGTTTTCACATAAGGTCCGGGGTCAGGAAAAATGACGGATTTTGACACATTTCAAAATATGTCAGATATTGTCCAAATTATGTTTTAATTCACGTCTAGACATTTGAAATGCATGATCTATGGCAAACAAAAGTGAAAAACAAAATTGGTCTTATTTTTGTCGTACTTTTCAGATTTTCTTAGTTTTCACATAAGGTCCGGGGTCAGGGAAAAAGACAGATTTTGACAAATTTCAAAATATGTCAGATATTGTCAAATTATTTTTTTAATTCCGTCTAGACATGTGAAATGCATGATCTATGGCAAAAAAAGTGAAAAAAAAATTGGTCTTGATTTTTTGGACTTTTCAGATTTTCTTAGTTTTCACATAAGGTCGGGGTCAGGAAAAAGACAGATTTTTGACAAATTTCAAAATATGTCAGATATTGTCCAAATTATTTTTAATTCCGTCTAGACATGTGAAATGCATGATCTATGGCAAACAAAAGTGAAAAAAAAATTGGTCTTATTTTTTGTCGTACTTTTCAGATTTTCTTAGTTTTCACATAAGGTCGGGGTCAGGAAAAAGACAGATTTTGACAAATTTCAAAATATGTCAGATATTGTCAAATTATTTTTTACTTCACGTCTAGACATGTGAAATGCATGATCTGTGGCAAAAAAAGTGAAAAAAAAAATTGGTCTTATTTTTTTCGTACTTTTCAGATTTTCTTAGTTTTCACATAAGGTCGGGGTCAGGAAAAAGACAGATTTTTGACACATTTCAAAATATGTCAGATATTGTCCAAATTATGTTTTACTTCCGTCTAGACATGTTGAAATGCATGATCTGTGGCAAACAAAAGTGAAAAAAAAAAATTGGTCTTATTTTTTCGGACTTTTCAGATTTTCTTAGTTTTCACATAAGGTCGGGGTCAGGGAAAAAGACAGATTTTGACAAATTTCAAAATATGTCAGATATTGTCAAATTATGTTTTACTTCCGTCTAGACATGTGAAATGCATGATCTATGGCAAAAAAAAGTGAAAAACAAAATTGGTCTTATTTTTTGTCATTACTTTTCAGATTTTCTTAGTTTTCACATAAGGTCGGGGTCAGGAAAAAAGACAGATTTTGACACATTTCAAAATATGTCAGATATTGTCAAATTATGTTTTACTTCACGTCTAGACATGTGAAATGCATGATCTATGGCAAAAAAAGTGAAAACAAAAATTGGTCTTATTTTTTGTCGTACTTTTCAGATTTTCTTAGTTTTTCACATAAGGTCGGGGTCAGGAAAAAAGACAGATTTTGACAAATTTCAAAATATGTCAGATATTGTCCAAATTATTTTTTACTTCCGTCTAGACATTTGAAATGCATGATCTATGGCAAAAAAAGTGAAAAAAAAAATTGGTCTTATTTTTTGGATTACTTTTCAGATTTTCTTAGTTTTCACATAAGGTCGGGGTC
>NW_025962414.1:0-14299 GCF_017589495.1 Alosa alosa
AGAATAAAAGGGTTTAAAATCAAAGAATAAAGGAGACTCAGTAGAGTAGGGGGAAAGCATCTGCCCCTTGGCTGGAGGGTGGCAGGTTCAAATCCCAGTAGAGTCACTCCAAATTTTTGCATTTTTGAGGGGGTAAAGAAAAAAAAGAAAAGAAGCAGAAATGAAATTGCAATAGCCAGTGCCCCCATGGGAGAGTGGTTAGGGCAGTGGGCTGGGAGTCTGATGTGCTGGGTTCAAGACCCGGTGTGGCAGACCAGAGGAGGACCAACCTGTCGGTGGGAGGAGAGCAGCCCCGGCTGGAGCTACGGTATGTGAAAGGTTGAAGTGGAGAAAAGAAGAAAGTGTGGTGGATCCAATGGCACTGGCTGGGTTAGGTTAGGGGAACATGATATTTGGTGGAGTGGGTGACTGTGAGTGCACTGGCCGATTGGATCCAACCACACCAACAAGGAAGGGAATAAGGGTATGAAAGGTCAACTGTCAAAATAAAATATAATAATATGTAGATAAAAAATATAGGGTTAATTAGGGGTGGAGGTTAAAAATAGGTTTAGGGATGGGGGGTTAAGGGATGGAGGTTAGGTTTAGGGATGGGGGTTAGGTTAAGGGGTGGGGACTGGGGGTTAGGTTTAGGGGTTGGGGTTTGGGTTAGGGTTAGGGTTAGGGTTAGGTAAGGGTGGGTTTGCCCAGCTAGGGTTAGGGTCAGGAGGGTTTGTCCTTTGGGTCAGAGGGGGACCCAGGGTCAAGGGTTATGGTTAGGATTAGGCTAGGGGTGGGCTTGGGGTAGGATATTGGTTGGGGGTAGGGGGTGGGGGTTGGGGTTAGGGCAAGGGTCAGGTCAGGGTCATCCCCCTCCTCACCAGGAGCCAGGCAAGGTTGGGCACTGTCCATCACCCACACCCAACGCGATTGTCCACTCAGCAGGTCTACTGTAACCTTTGCCTTCCTATTAATTTCCCCCGTCTGTAGGGAGGTTTCCCCGGGGTAACTGTCAATTTACAGTATTTACTTCTTGTACTCATACGTGTGGCGGGTTTGGGGGTTACTGTTTGTTCTTGTGTGGTCAGTGCTGGCTAACTTCGCCGCCTGCACTGGTGTGATTGGCGTTGGTGGGATTGGTGTTAGTTTTTCCATTTCTTTTTCCCGCAGGTGAGTTGGAGGATTGTGGAGTCGGCGATGGAAGTCCAGGTTCCAGGATGAACTCAAGTAAGTCCCTAGCTGTTTGGTTATTCTCTGCAAGTGTACTCCATGTATTCTTTTTGTGTTCTATTTGGATTTTAACCCTTGGTTGTTTTGGTGCTTGCAGGTGCACTGGAGTAAGAGGAGGGTCCCGTGGTGTTGGAAGGAGAGGAAAGTCCTCATCCAATGACCACTCGCCTCTTAGTCCTTCGCCTAAAGAGTTCCTCAGCCCGAAAGCAACAGTCTCCATTTTTAGTCTCTTTCCCAGATGTTTGGTTGCCCACCCCTTTGCAATATTAAAGGCTGTATGCCCATCTCTCCCCATCAAAGACCCCAATTTTCTGAGTGTGTCTCTTGAATTTCAAGTTCATAATGTTCTTTCAAAATGACTTGTGTTGTGTACATCCAATTTTTTGCATTGCCGGCAAGTAATTCTTGCACTTTTGCACTGGGGAGGCTGGTTTTATGATTTCCGTGAGGAATTTTTCCAATCTTTGGAAGGATACAGGTGGGTTTTCATTTTTGTTTCTATGTTTTTAGGTGATGTATCATCGTTATCAATTTTGCATTAGTTTGACTGTTTTTCTTAGCTCTGGACTGGTAGGTATGTATTTGTTTTTCTTATTGTCTTTAGGCATATAATTGTTTTCTCTGTTGTCTTTAGTTGATGCTTTTTGCCTTTTGGTCACATCGGTTATTGCTGAACGGTCCGCATTCCACTTTTGGGAAGCCCCATCGTTTCCGTGTCCACATCGGTTATTTAAGCCCAAATCGGTTTTATTGCAGCGTCCGCATTCCCGTTCGGGGAAGCCACATCGCTGCAATGTCTAAATCCATAATGTTTTTGTCATAATCAGGTAGGTTTTGGTTTTGTCATAATCATGTAGATTTTGTTTTTTAGGAACCCTATGTCCTTTTTTATAGTGAACCTCTGTCCATTCATTGTTGTTGGTCATTGTTCAAGCTTTAGCACGACGTTTCGATATTTTTTTTATATCTTTATCAAGTGAGCTTGAACTGTTAGCTAGCTTTTTTAGGCTGAGGTAGGCTTCAGGCGATGTTCACCGTCCGTGACTCGAAAGCAAGACTGAGACTCAATCGGTCTACGCCTCCTTTATAACCTCTGAGAGGTTTCCACGATGTTCGATGTTTGATGTATTTGTTTGGTATTGTTTGATCAGTAAGTCATATTTATGTACAAGAGTACTTTTGTTGGTCCAGGTAAGTGGTTTGTATTTCTTTTTTTATTTTTTGTTGACATATATTTTGGTATTATTTCACCAGGTATGTATTGAGTCATTTTTACGTACAATAGTACTTTTGCAGGTCCAGGTAAGTGGTTTGTATTTCTTTTTAAATTTTTGTTGACATTTATTTTGGTATTATTTCACCAGGTATGTATTGGGTCATTTTTGTGTACAATAATACTTTTGCAGGTCCAGGTAAGTGGTTTGTATTTTGGGTAAGTATTTCTTGTAGACATATGTTTGTGGAAATTGTTTTTGTAATTTGTTTCTTTTTAGAAATCGGGTTGCTGAGCGACGGTGATGTTGGGGGGGGAGGCACTGGCGTGTTAGGTAAGGGTTTGTCCTTTGCCCAGCTCTCCGGGTCAGAGGGGGGGACCCAGGGTCAAGGGTTATGGTTAGGATTAGGGCTAGGGGTGGGCTTGGGGTAGGATATTGGTTGGGGGTAGGGGGTGGGGGTTGGGGTTAGGGTTAGGGCAAGGGTCAGGTCAGGGTCATCCCCCTCCTCACCAGGAGCCAGGCAAGGTTGGGCACTGTCCATCACCCACACCCAACGCGATTGTCCACTCAGCAGGTCTACTGTAACCTTTGCCTTCCTATTAATTTCCCCCGTCTGTAGGGAGGTTTCCCCGGGGTAACTGTCAATTTACAGTATTTACTTCTTGTACTCATACGTGTGGCGGGTTTGGGGGTTACTGTTTGTTCTTGTGTGGTCAGTGCTGGCGAACTCGCCGTCTGCACTGGTGTGATTGGCGTTGGTGGGATTGGTGTTAGTTTTTCCATTTCTTTTTCCGCAGGTGAGTTGGAGGATTGTGGAGTCAGCGATGGAAGTCCAGGTTCCAGGATGAACTCAAGTAAGTCCCTAGCTGTTTGGTTATTCTCTGCAAGTGTACTCCATGTATTCTTTTTGTGTTCTATTTGTATTTTAACCCTTGGTTGTTTTGGTGCTTGCAGGTGCACTGGAGTAAGAGGAGGGTCCCGTGGTGTTGGAAGGAGAGGAAAGTCCTCATCCAATGACCACTCGCCTCTTAGTCCTTAAGCCTAAGAGTTCCTCAGCCCGAAAGCAACAGTCTCCATTTTTAGTCTCTTTCCCAGATGTTTGGTTGCCCACCCCTTTGCAATATTAAAGGCTGTATGCCCATCTCTCCCCATCAAAGACCCCAATTTTCTGAGTGTCTCTTGAATTTCAAGTTCATAATGTTCTTTCAAAATGACTTGTGTTGTGTACATCCAATTTTTTGCATTGCCGGCAAGTAATTCTTGCACTTTTGCACTGGGGAGGCTGGTTTTATGATTTCCGTGAGGAATTTTTCCAATCTTTGGAAGGATACAGGTGGGTTTTCATTTTTTGTTTCTATGTTTTTAGGTGATGTATCATCGTTATCAATTTTGCATTAGTTTGACTGTTTTTCTTAGCTCTGGACTGGTAGGTATGTATTTGTTTTTTCTTATTGTCTTTAGGCATATAATTGTTTTTCTCTGTTGTCTTTAGTTGATGCTTTTTTTGCCTTTTGGTCACATCGGTTATTGCTGAAACGGTCCAGATTCCACTTTTGGGAAGCCCCATCGTTTCCGTGTCCACATCGGTTATTTAAGCCCAAATCGGTTTTATTGCAGCGGTCCGCATTCCGTTTTGGGAAGCCACATCGCTGCAATGTCTAAATCCATAATGTTTTTTGTCATAATCAGGTAGGTTTTGGTTTTTGTCATAATCATGTAGATTTTGTTTTTTAGGAACCCTATGTCCTTTTTTTTTATAGTGAACCTCTGTCCATTCATTGTTGTTGGTCATTGTTCAAGCTTTAGCACGACGTTTCGATATTTTTTTATATCTTTATCAAGTGAGCTTGAACTGTTAGCTAGCTTTTTTTAGGCTGAGGTAGGCTTCAGGCGATGTTCACCGTCCGGTGACTCAAGCAAGACTGAGACTCAATCGGTCACGCCTCTTTTATAACCTCTGAGAGGTTTCCACAATGTTCGATGTTTGATGTATTTGTTTGGTATTGTTTGATCAGTAAGTCATATTTATGTACAAGAGTACTTTTGTTGGTCCAGGTAAGTGGTTTGTATTTTTTTTTATTTTTGTTGACATATATTTTGGTATTATTTCACCAGGTATGTATTGAGTCATTTTTACGCATTACAATAGTACTTTTTGCAGGTCCAGGTAAGTGGTTTGTATTTCTTTTTAAATTTTTTGTTGACATTTATTTTGGTATTATTTCACCAGGTATGTATTGGGTCATTTTTGTGTACAATAATACTTTTGCAGGTCCAGGTAAGTGGTTTGTATTTTGGGTAAGTATTTCTTGTAGACATATGTTTGTATAAATTGTTTTTGTAATTTGTTTCTTTTTAGAAATCGGGTTGCTGAGCGACGGTGATGTTGGGGGGGGAGGCACTGGCGTGTTAGGTAAGGGTTTGTCCTTTGCCCAGCTCTCGGGTCAGAGGGGGACCCAGGGTCAAGGGTTATGGTTAGGATTAGGGCTAGGGGTGGGCTTGGGGTAGGATATTGGTTGGGGGTAGGGGTGGGGGTTGGGGTTAGGGTTAGGGCAAGGGTCAGGTCAGGGTCATCCCCTCCTCACCAGGAGCCAGGCAAGGTTGGGCACTGTCCATCACCCACACCCAACGCGATTGTCCACTCAGCAGGTCTACTGTAACCTTTGCCTTCCTATTAATTTCCCCCGTCTGTAGGGAGGTTTCCCCGGGTAACTGTCAATTTACAGTATTTACTTCTTGTACTCATACGTGTGGCGGGTTTGGGGGTTACTGTTTGTTCTTTGTGTGGTCAGTGCTGGCTTAACTCGCCGCCTGCACTGGTGTGATTGGCGTTGGTGGGATTGGTGTTAGTTTTTCCATTTCTTTTTTCCGCAGGTGAGTTGGAGGATTTTGGAGTCAGCGATGGAAGTCCAGGTTCCAGGATGAACTCAAGTAAGTCCCCTAGCTGTTTGGTTATTCTCTGCAAGTGTACTCCATGTATTCTTTTTGTGTTCTATTTGTATTTTAACCCTTGGTTGTTTTGGTGCTTGCAGGTGCACTGGAGTAAGAGGAGGGTCCCGTGGTGTTGGAAGGAGAGGAAAGTCCTCATCCAATGACCACTTCGCCTCTTAGTCCTTAAGCCTAAGAGTTCCTCAGCCCGAGCAACAGTCTCCATTTTAGTCTCTTTCCCAGATGTTTGGTTGCCCACCCCTTTGCAATATTAAAGGCTGTATGCCCATCTCTCCCCATCAAAGACCCCAATTTTTCTGAGTGTCTCTTGAATTTCAAGTTCATAATGTTCTTTCAAAATGACTTGTGTTGTGTACATCCAATTTTTTTTTTTTTTTTCAAGTAATTCTTGCACTTTTGCACTGGGGGAGGCTGGTTTTATGATTTCCGTGAGGAATTTTTCCAATCTTTGGAAGGATACAGGTGGGTTTTCATTTTTTGTTTCTATGTTTTTTAGGTGATGTATCATCGTTATCAATTTTTGCATTAGTTTGACTGTTTTTCTTAGCTCTGGACTGGTAGGTATGTATTTGTTTTTCTTATTGTCTTTAGGCATATAATTGTTTTCTCTGTTGTCTTTAGTTGATGCTTTTTTTGCCTTTTGGTCACATCGGTTATTGCTGAAACGGTCCGCATTCCACTTTTGGGAAGCCCCATCGTTTCCGTGTCCACATCGGTTATTTCGGGCCCAAATCGGTTTTATTGCAGCGGTCCGCATTCCCGTTTCGGGGAAGCCACATCGCTGCAATGTCTAAATCCATAATGTTTTTGTCATAATCAGGTAGGTTTTGGTTTTGTCATAATCATGTAGATTTTGTTTTTAGGAACCCTATGTCCTTTTTTATAGTGAACCTCTGTCCATTCATTGTTGTTGGTCATTGTTCAAGCTTTAGCACGACGTTTCGATATTTTTTATATCTTTATCAAGTGAGCTTGAACTGTTAGCTAGCTTTTTTAGGCTGAGGTAGGCTTCAGGCGATGTTCACCGTCCGGTGACTCAAGCAAGACTGAGACTCAATCGGGTCCTCGCCTCCTTTATAACCTCTGAGAGGTTTCCACGATGTTCGATGTTTGATGTATTTGTTTGGTATTGTTTGATCAGTAAGTCATATTTATGTACAATAGTACTTTTGCAGGTCCAGGTAAGTGGTTTGTATTTCTTTTTAAATTTTTTGTTGACATTTATTTTGGTATTATTTCACCAGGTATGTATTGAGTCATTTTTACGTACAATAGTACTTTTGCAGGTCCAGGTAAGTGGTTTGTATTTCTTTTTAAATTTTTTGTTGACATTTATTTTGGTATTATTTCACCAGGTATGTATTGGGTCATTTTTGTGTACAATAATACTTTTGCAGGTCCAGGTAAGTGGTTTGTATTTTGGGTAAGTATTTCTTGTAGACATATGTTTGTATAAATTGTTTTTGTAATTTGTTTCTTTTTAGAAATCGGGTTGCTGAGCGACGGTGATGTTGGGGGGGGAGGCACTGGCGTGTTAGGTAAGGGTTTGTCCTTTGCCCAGCTCTCCGGGTCAGAGGGGGGGACCCAGGGTCAAGGGTTATGGTTAGGATTAGGGCTAGGGGTGGGCTTGGGGTAGGATATTGGTTGGGGGTGGGGGGTGGGGGTTGGGGTTAGGGTTAGGGCAAGGGTCAGGTCAGGGTCATCCCCCTCCTCACCAGGAGCCAGGCAAGGTTGGGCACTGTCCATCACCCACACCCAACGCGATTGTCCACTCAGCAGGTCTACTGTAACCTTTGCCTTCCTATTAATTTCCCCCGTCTGTAGGGAGGTTTCCCCGGGGTAACTGTCAATTTACAGTATTTACTTCTTGTACTCATACGTGTGGCGGGTTTGGGGGTTACTGTTTGTTCTTGTGTGGTCAGTGCTGGCGAACTCGCCGTCTGCACTGGTGTGATTGGCGTTGGTGGGATTGGTGTTAGTTTTTCCATTTCTTTTTCCGCAGGTGAGTTGGAGGATTGTGGAGTCAGCGATGGAAGTCCAGGTTCCAGGATGAACTCAAGTAAGTCCCTAGCTGTTTGGTTATTCTCTGCAAGTGTACTCCATGTATTCTTTTTGTGTTCTATTTGTATTTTAACCCTTGGTTGTTTTGGTGCTTGCAGGTGCACTGGAGTAAGAGGAGGGTCCCGTGGTGTTGGAAGGAGAGGAAAGTCCTCATCCAATGACCACTCGCCTCTTAGTCCTTCGCCTAAGAGTTCCTCAGCCCGAGCAACAGTCTCCATTTTTAGTCTCTTTCCCAGATGTTTGGTTGCCCACCCCTTTGCAATATTAAAGGCTGTATGCCCATCTCTCCCCATCAAAGACCCCAATTTTTCTGAGTGTCTCTTGAATTTCAAGTTCATAATGTTCTTTCAAAATGACTTGTGTTGTGTACATCCAATTTTTTGCATTGCCCGGCAAGTAATTCTTGCACTTTTGCACTGGGGAGGCTGGTTTTATGATTTCCGTGAGGAATTTTTCCAATCTTTGGAAGGATACAGGTGGGTTTTCATTTTTTGTTTCTATGTTTTTTAGGTGATGTATCATCGTTATCAATTTTTGCATTAGTTTGACTGTTTTTCTTAGCTCTGGACTGGTAGGTATGTATTTGTTTTTCTTATTGTCTTTAGGCATATAATTGTTTTCTCTGTTGTCTTTAGTTGATGCTTTTTTTGCCTTTTGGTCACATCGGTTATTGCTGAAACGGTCCGCATTCCACTTTTGGGAAGCCCCATCGTTTCCGTGGTCCACATCGGTTATTTTGGCCTAAATCGGTTTTATTGCAGTGGTCCCATTCCCGTTTCGGGAAGCCACATCGCTGCAATGTCTAAATCCATAATGTTTTTGTCATAATCAGGTAGGTTTTGGTTTTTGTCATAATCATGTAGATTTTGTTTTTAGGAACCCTATGTCTTTTTTATAGTGAACCTCTGTCCATTCATTGTTGTTGGTCATTGTTCAAGCTTTAGCACGACGTTTCGATATTTTTTTTTATATCTTTATCAAGTGAGCTTGAACTGTTAGCTAGCTTTTTTAGGCTGAGGTAGGCTTCAGGCGATGTTCACCGTCCGTGACTCAAGCAAGACTGAGACTCAATCGGTCTACGCCTCCTTTATAACCTCTGAGAGGTTTCCACGATGTTCGATGTTTGATGTATTTGTTTGGTATTGTTTGATCAGTAAGTCATATTTATGTACAAGAGTACTTTTGTTGGTCCAGGTAAGTGGTTTGTATTTTTTTTTTTTATTTTTGTTGACATATATTTTGGTATTATTTCACCAGGTATGTATTGAGTCATTTTTACGCATAATAGTACTTTTGCAGGTCCAGGTAAGTGGTTTGTATTTCTTTTAAATTTTTTGTTGACATTTATTTTGGTATTATTTCATCAGGTATGTTTTGGCTCATTTGTGTGTACAATAATACTTTTGCAGGTCCAGGTAAGTGGTTTGTATTTTGGATAAGTATTTTTGTAGACATATGTTTGTGGAAATTGTTTTGTAATTTGTTTCTTTTAGAAATCGGGTTGCTGAGCCGACGGTGATGTTGGGGGGGGGAGGCACTGGCGTGTTAGGTAAGGGTTTGTCCTTTGCCCAGCTCTCCGGGTCAGAGGGGGGGACCCAGGGTCAAGGGTTATGGTTAGGATTAGGGCTAGGGGTGGGCTTGGGGTAGGATATTGGTTGGGGGTAGGGGTGGGGTGGGGTTGGGGTTAGGGGTTAGGGCAAGGGTCAGGTCAGGGTCATCCCCCTCCTCACCAGGAGCCAGGCAAGGTTGGGCACTGTCCATCACCCACACCCAACGCATTGTCCACTCAGCAGGTCTACTGTAACCTTTGCCTTCCTATTAATTTCCCCGCCTGTAGGGAGGTTTCCCCGGGTAACTGTCAATTTACAGTATTTACTTCTTGTACTCATACGTGGCGGGTTTGGGGTTACTGTTTGTTCTTGTGTGGTCAGTGCTGGCTTAACTCGCCGTCTGCACTGGTGTGATTGGCGTTGGTGGGATTGGTGTTAGTTTTTCCATTTCTTTTTCCGCAGGTGAGTTGGAGGATTGTGGAGTCAGCGATGGAAGTCCAGGTTCCAGGATGAACTCAAGTAAGTCCCTAGCTGTTTGGTTATTCTCTGCAAGTGTACTCCATGTATTCTTTTTGTGTTCTATTTGTATTTTAACCCTTGGTTGTTTTGGTGCTTGCAGGTGCACTGGAGTAAGAGGAGGGTCCCGTGGTGTTGGAAGGAGAGGAAAGTCCTCATCCAATGACCACTCGCCTCTTAGTCCTTCGCCTAAGAGTTCCTCAGCCCGAGCAACAGTCTCCATTTTTAGTCTCTTTCCCAGATGTTTGGTTGCCCACCCCTTTGCAATATTAAAGGCTGTATGCCCATCTCTCCCCATCAAAGACCCCAATTTTCTGAGTGTCTCTTGAATTTCAAGTTCATAATGTTCTTTCAAAATGACTTGTGTTGTGTACATCCACTTTTTGCATTGCCCGGCAAGTAATTCTTGCACTTTTGCACTGGGGAGGCTGGTTTTATGATTTCCGTGAGGAATTTTTCCAATCTTTGGAAGGATACAGGTGGGTTTTCATTTTTGTTTCTATGTTTTTAGGTGATGTATCATCGTTATCAATTTTGCATTAGTTTGACTGTTTTTCTTAGCTCTGGACTGGTAGGGTATGTATTTGTTTTTCTTATTGTCTTTAGGCATATAATTGTTTTCTCTCTGTTGTCTTTAGTTGATGCTTTTTGCCTTTTGGTCACATCGGTTATTGCTGAAACGGTCCGTGATTCCACTTTTGGGAAGCCCCATCGTTTCGTGTCCACATCGGGTTATTTAAGCCCAAATCGGTTTTTATTGTAGCGGTCCGCATTCCCGTTTCGGGAAGCCACATCGCTGCAATGTCTAAATCCATAATGTTTTTTGTCATAATCAGGTAGGTTTTGGTTTTTGTCATAATCATGTAGATTTTGTTTTTTAGGAACCCTATGTCCTTTTTTATAGTGAACCTCTGTCCATTCATTGTTGTTGGTCATTGTTCAAGCTTTAGCACGACGTTTCGATATTTTTTTATATATCTTTATCAAGTGAGCTTGAACTGTTAGCTAGCTTTTTTTAGGCTGAGGTAGGCTTCAGGCGATGTTCACCGTCCGGTGACTCGAAAGCAAGACTGAGACTCAATCGGTCTACACGCCTCCTTTATAACCTCTGAGAGGTTTCCACGATGTTCGATGTCTGATGTATTTGTTTGGTATTGTTTGATCAGTAAGTCATATTTATGTACAAGAGTACTTTTGTTGGTCCAGGTAAGTGGTTTGTATTTCTTTTTTTATTTTTTGTTGACATATATTTTGGTATTATTTCACCAGGTATGTATTGAATCATTTTCACATTACAATAGTACTTTTGCAGGTCCAGGTAAGTGGTTTGTATTTTTTTTAAATTTTTGTTGACATTTATTTTGGTATTATTTCACCAGGTATGTATTGGGTCATTTTTGTGTACAATAATACTTTTGCAGGTCCAGGTAAGTGGTTTGTATTTTGGATAAGTATTTCTTGTAGACATATGTTTGTAGAAATTGTTTTTGTAATTTGTTTCTTTTTAGAAATCGGGTTGCTGGCGGCGGTGATGTTGGGGGAGGCACTGGCGTGTTAGGTAAGGGTTTGTCCTTTGCCCAGCTCTCCGGTCAGAGGGGGACCCAGGGTCAAGGGTTATGGTTAGGATTAGGGCTAGGGGTGGGCTTGGGGTAGGATATTGGTTGGGGGGGGGGGGGGGGGGGGTTGGGGTTAGGGTTAGGGCAAGGGTCAGGTCAGGGTCATCCCCCTCCTCACCAGGAGCCAGGCAAGGTTGGGCACTGTCCATCACCCACACCAACGCGATTGTCCACTCAGCAGGTCTACTGTAACCTTTGCCTTCCTATTAATTTCCCCGCCTGTAGGAGGTTTCCCGGGTAACTGTCAATTTACAGTATTTACTTCTTGTACTCATAACGTGTGGCGGGTTTGGGGGTTACTGTTTGTTCTTGTGTGGTCAGTGCTGGCTTAACTCACCGGCCTGCACTGGTGTGATTAGCGTTTGGTGGGATTGGTGTTAGTTTTTCCATTTCTTTTTTTTCCGCAGGTGAGTTGGAGGATTGTGGAGTCAGCGATGGAAGTCCAGGTTCCAGGATGAACTCAAGTAAGTCCCTAGCTGTTTGGTTATTCTCTGCAAGTGTACTCCATGTATTCTTTTTGTGTTCTATTTGTATTTTAACCCTTGGTTGTTTTGGTGCTTGCAGGTGCACTGGAGTAAGAGGAGGGTCCCGTGGTGTTGGAAGGAGAGGAAAGTCCTCATCCAATGACCACTCGCCTCTTTAGTCCTTCT
Source organism: Alosa alosa (assembly GCF_017589495.1). Taxonomy (NCBI): domain Eukaryota; kingdom Metazoa; phylum Chordata; class Actinopteri; order Clupeiformes; family Clupeidae; genus Alosa; species Alosa alosa. The sequence goes on from NW_025962414.1 coordinate 11,766, forward strand.
CAAGCAAGAGTTCCTCAGCCCGAAAGCAACAGTCTCCATTTTTAGTCTCTTTCCCAGATGTTTGGTTGCCCACCCTTTGCAATATTAAAGGCTGTATGCCCATCTCTCCCCATCAAAGACCCCAATTTTCTGAGTGTCTCTTGAATTTCAAGTTCATAATGTTCTTTCAAAATGACTTGTGTTGTGTACATCCAATTTTTGCATTGCCGGCAAGTAATTCTTGCACTTTTGCACTGGGGAGGCTGGTTTTATGATTTCGCGGAGGAATTTTTCCAATCTTTGGAAGGATACAGGTGGGTTTTCATTTTTGTTTCTATGTTTTTTTAGGTGATGTATCATCGTTATCAATTTTGCATTAGTTTGACTGTTTTTCTTAGCTCTGGACTGGTAGGTATGTATTTGTTTTTCTTATTGTCTTTAGGCATATAATTGTTTTTTCTCTGTTGTCTTTAGTTGATGCTTTTTTTTGCCTTTTGGTCACATCGGTTATTGCTGAAACGGTCCGCATTCCACTTTGGGAAGCCCCATCGTTTCGTGTCCACATCGGTTATTTAGCCCAAAATGTCGGTTTTTATTGCAGCGGTCCGCATTCCGTTTGAAGCCACATCGCTGCAATGTCTAAATCCATAATGTTTTTGTCATAATCAAGGTAGGTTTTGGGTTTTGTCATAATCATGTAGATTTTGTTTTTAGGAACCCTATGTCCTTTTTATAGTGAACCTCTGTCCATTCATTGTTGTTGGTCATTGTTCAAGCTTTTAGCACGACGTTTCGATATTTTTTTTATATCTTTATCAAGTGAGCTTGAACTGTTAGCTAGCTTTTTTAGGCTGAGGTAGGCTTCAGGCGATGTTCACGGGTCCGGTGACTCGAGCAAGACTGAGACTCAATGGGTTCGCCTCCTTTATAACCTCTGAGAGGGTTTCCGCGATGTTCGATGTCTGATGTATTTGTTTTTTGGTATTGTTTGATCAGTAAGTCATATTTATGTACAAGAGTACTTTTGTTGGTCCAGGTAAGTGGTTTGTATTTCTTTTTTTATTTTTGTTGACATATATTTTGGTATTATTTCACCAGGTATGTATTGAATCATTTTTACGTTACAAATAGTACTTTTGCAGGTCCAGGTAAGTGGTTTGTATTTCTTTTATTTTTTTTGTTGACATTTATTTTGGTATTATTTCACCAGGTATGTATTGGGTCATTTTGTGTACAATACTTTTGCAGGTCCAGGTAAGTGGTTTGTATTTTGGATAACATTTCTTGTAAGACATGTTTGTAGAAATTGTTTTGCAATTTGTTTTCTTTTTAGAAATCGGGTTGCTGAGCCGACGCGATGTTGGGGGAGGCACTGGCGCTAGGGTAAGGGCTTGTCCTTTGCCCAGCCTCCGGTCAGAGGGGGGACCCAGGGTCAAGGGTTATGGTTAGGATTAGGCTAGGGGTGGGCTTGGGGTAGATATTAGGCTGGGTTAGGGGTGGGGGTTGGGGTTAGGGTTAGGGCAAGGGTCAGTCAGGGTCATCCCCCCCTCCTCACCAGGAGCCAGGCAAGGTTGGGCACTGTCCATCACCCACACCCAACGCGATTGTCCACTCAGCAGGTCTACTGTAACCTTTGCCTTCCTATTAATTTCCCCGCCTGTAGGGAGGTTTCCCGGGTAACTGTCAATTTACAGTATTTACTTCTTGTACTCATAACGTGTGGCGGGTTTGGGGTTACTGTTTGTTCTTGTGTGGTCAGTGCTGGCTTAACTCGCCCGCCTGCACTGGTGTGATTGGCGTTGGTGGGATTGGTGTTAGTTTTTCCATTTCTTTTCCGCAGGTGAGTTGGAGGATTGTGGAGTCAGCGATGGAAGTCCAGGTTCCAGGATGAACTCAAGTAAGTCCCTAGCTGTTTGGTTATTCTCTGCAAGTGTACTCCATGTATTCTTTTTGTGTTCTATTTGTATTTTAACCCTTGGTTGTTTTGGTGCTTGCAGGTGCACTGGAGTAAGAGGAGGGTCCCGTGGTGTTGGAAGGAGAGGAAAGTCCTCATCCAATGACCACTCGCCTCTTAGTCCTTCGCCTAAGAGTTCCTCAGCCCGAGCAACAGTCTCCATTTTTAGTCTCTTTCCCAGATGTTTGGTTGCCCACCCCTTTGCAATATTAAAGGCTGTATGCCCATCTCTCCCCATCAAAGACCCCAATTTTCTGAGTGTCTCTTGAATTTCAAGTTCATAATGTTCTTTCAAAATGACTTGTGTTGTGTACATCCAATTTTTTGCATTGCCGGCAAGTAATTCTTGCACTTTTGCACTGGGGGAGGCTGGTTTTATGATTTCCGTGGAGGAATTTTTCCAATCTTTGGAAGGATACAGGTGGGTTTTCATTTTTTGTTTCTATGTTTTTTAGGTGATGTATCATCGTTATCAATTTTTGCATTAGTTTGACTGTTTTTCTTAGCTCTGGACTGGTAGGTATGTATTTGTTTTTCTTATTGTCTTTAGGCATATAATTGTTTTCTCTGTTGTCTTTAGTTGATGCTTTTTTTGCCTTTT
>NW_025962415.1:0-14283 GCF_017589495.1 Alosa alosa
TACTTTTCAGATTTTCTTAGTTTTCACATAAGGTCGGGGTCAGGAAAAAAGACAGATTTTTGACAAATTTCAAAATCTGTCAAATATTCAATCAAATTATTTTTTAATTCCGTCTAGACATTTGAAATGCATGAACTATGGCAAAAAGTGAAAAAAAAAATTGGTCTGATTTTTTCGTGCTTTTCAGATTTTTCTTAGTTTTCACATAAGGTCAGGAAAAAAGACAGATTTTGACAAATTTCAAAATATGTCAGATATTGTCAAATTATTTTTTAATTCCGTCTAGACATTTGAAATGCATGAACTATGGCAAAAAAAAAGTGAAAAAAAATTGGTCTGATTTTTAGGTACTTTTCAGATTTTCTTAGTTTTTCACATAAGGTCGGGGTCAGGAAAAAGACAGATTTTTGACAAATTTCAAAATCTGTCAACTATTGTCAAAAGTATTTTTTAATTCCGTCTAGACATTTGAAATGCATGATCTATGGCAAAAGAAAAAGTGAAAAAAAAATTGGTCTGATTTTTTTAATTACTTTTCAGATTTTCTTAGTTTTCACATAAAGGTCGAGGGTCAGGAAAAAGACAGATTTTTGACAAATTTCAAAATATGTCAGATATTGTCAAATTATTTTTTAATTCACGTCTAGACATTTGAAATGCATGAACTATGGCAAAAAAAGTGAAAAAAATTGGTCTGATTTTTTTATTACTTTTCAGATTTTCTTAGTTTTTCACATAAGGTCGGGGTCAGGAAAAAAGACAGATTTTTGACAAATTTCAAAATATGTCAGATATTGTCAAATTATTTTTTAATTCACGTCTAGACATGTGAAATGCATGAACTATGGCAAAAAGTGAAAAAAATTGGTCTGATTTTTAAATTACTTTTCAGATTTTCTTAGTTTTCACATAAGGTCAGGGGGAAAAAGACAGATTTTTGACAAATTTCAAAATATGTCAAATATTGTCCAAATTATTTTTTAATTCCGTCTAGACATGTGAAATGCATGAACTATGGCAAAAAGTGAAAAAAAAATTGGTCTGATTTTTTGTACTTTTCAGATTTTCTTAGTTTTCGCGGTCAGGAAAAAAGACAGATTTTTGACAAATTTCAAAATCTGTCAAATATTGTCCAAATTATTTTTTTAATTCACGTCTAGACATGTGAAATGCATGAACTATGGCAAAAAAAAGTGAAAAAAAAAATTGGTCTGATTTTTTTAGGTACTTTTCAGATTTTCTTAGTTTTCACATAAGGTCGGGGTCAGGGAAAAAGACAGATTTTTTGACAAATTTCAAAATCTGTCAAATATTATCCAAATTATTTTTTAATTCACGTCTAGACATGTGAAATGCATGAACTATGGCAAAAAAAAGTGAAAAAAAATTGGTCTGATTTTTTCGTACTTTTCAGATTTTCTTAGTTTTTCACATAAGGTCGGGGTCAGGAAAAAGACAGATTTTTGACAAATTTCAAAATCTGTCAAAAATTGTCAAATTATTTTTTAATTCCGTCTAGACATGTTAAATGCATGAACTATGGCAAAAAAGTGAAAAAAAAAATTGGTCTGATTTTTTTTCGTACTTTTCAGATTTTCTTAGTTTTCACATAAGGTCGGGGTCAGAAAAAAGACAGATTTTTGACAAATTTCAAAATATGTCAGATATTGTCCAAATTATTTTTTAATTCCGTCTAGACATGTGAAATGCATGAACTATGGCAAAAAAAGTGAAAAAAAATTGGTCTGATTTTTTTTAAGTACTTTTCAGATTTTCTTAGTTTTCACATAAGGTCGGGGTCAGGAAAAAGACAGATTTTTGACAAATTTCAAAATCTGTCAAATATTGTCAAATTATTTTTTTAATTCCGTCTAGACATGTGAAATTCATGAACTATGGCAAAAAAAAGTGAAAAAAAATTGGTCTGATTTTTTTAAGTACTTTTCAGATTTTCTTAGTTTTCACATAAGGTCGGGGTCAGGAAAAAAGACAGATTTTTGACAAATTTCAAAATCTGTCAATATTGTCCAAAATTTTTTTTAATTCCGTCTAGACATGTTAAATGCATGAACTATGGCAAAAAAAGTGAAAAAAAAATTGGTCTGATTTTTTAAGTACTTTTCAGATTTTCTTAGTTTTCACATAAGGTCGGGGGGGTCAGGAAAAAGACAGATTTTTGACAAATTTCAAAATCTGTCAGATATTGTCAAATTATTTTTTTTAATTCCGTCTAGACATGTGAAATGCATGAACTATGGCAAAAAAGTGAAAAAAAATTGGTCTGATTTTTTTAAGTACTTTTCAGATTTTCTTAGTTTTCACATAAAGGTCGGGGTCAGGAAAAAAAAGACAGATTTTTGACAAATTTCAAAATATGTCAGATATTGTCCAAATTATTTTTTAATTCACGTCTAGACATTTGAAATGCATGAACTATGGCAAAAAAAGTGAAAAAAAATTGGTCTGATTTTTTTAGGTACTTTTCAGATTTTCTTAGTTTTCACATAAGGTCGGGGTCAGACAAAAAAAAAAGACAGATTTTTGACAAATTTCAAAATCTGTCAGATATTGTCAAATTATTTTTTAATTCCGTCTAGACATTTGAAATGCATGAACTATGGCAAAAAAGTGAAAAAAAAAAATTGGTCTGATTTTTTAAGTACTTTTCAGATTTTCTTAGTTTTCACATAAGGTCAGGATCAGGAAAAAAGACAGATTTTTGACAAATTTCAAAATCTGTCAAATATTGTCAAATTATTTTTTAATTCCGTCTAGACATTTGAAATTCATGAACTATGGCAAAAAAAGTGAAAAAAAAATTGGTCTGATTTTTAAGGTACTTTTCAGATTTTCTTAGTTTTCACATAAGGTCGGGGTCAGAAAAAAAAGACAGATTTTTGACAAATTTCAAAATCTGTCAAATATTGTCCAAATTATTTTTTTAATTCACGTCTAGACATGTGAAATGCATGAACTATGGGAAAAAAAGTGAAAAAAAAATTGGTCTGATTTTTTTATTACTTTTCAGATTTTCTTAGTTTTCACATAAGGTCGGGGTCAGGAAAAAAAGACAGATTTTTGACAAATTTCAAAATCTGTCAAATATTGTCAAATTATTTTTTTAATTCCGTCTAGACATGTGAAATGCATGAACTATGGCAAAAAAAGTAAAAAAAAAAAAAATTGGTCTGATTTTTTTTACTTTTCAGATTTTCTTAGTTTTCACATAAGGTCGGGGTCAGGAAAAAAAAGACAGATTTTGACAAATTTCAAAATATGTCAGATATTGTCAAATTATTTTTTAATTCCGTCTAGACATTTGAAATGCATGATCTATGGCAAAAAAAGTGAAAAAAAAATTGGTCTGATTTTTAAGTACTTTTCAGATTTTCTTAGTTTTCACATAAGGTCGGGGTCAGGAAAAAAGACAGATTTTTGACAAATTTCAAAATCTGTCAGATATTGTCCAAATTATTTTTTAATTCCGTCTAGACATTTGAAATGCATGAACTATGGCAAAAAAAGTGAAAAAAAATTGGTCTGATTTTTTTTAAGTACTTTTATTTTTCAGATTTTCTTAGTAAGGTCGGGGTCAGGGAAAAAGACAGATTTTGACAAATTTCAAAATCTGTCAATATTGTCCAAATTATTTTTTAATTCCGTCTAGACATGTGAAATGCATGAACTATGGCAAAAAAGTGAAAAAAAATTGGTCTGATTTTTTAAGTACTTTTCAGATTTTCTTAGTTTTCACATAAGGTCGGGGTCAGGAAAAAAGACAGATTTTTTGACAAATTTCAAAATCTGTCAAATATTGTCCAAATTATTTTTTTAATTCCGTCTAGACATGTTAAATGCATGAACTATGGGAAAAAAGTAAAAAAAAAATTGGTCTGATTTTTTTCGTACTTTTCAGATTTTCTTAGTTTTCACATAAGGTCCGGGGTCAGGAAAAAAGACAGATTTTTGACAAATTTCAAAATATGTCAGATATTGTCCAAATTATTTTTTTAATTCCGTCTAGACATGTGAAATGCATGAACTATGGCAAAAAAGTGAAAAAAAAATTGGTCTGATTTTTTAAGTACTTTTCAGATTTTCTTAGTTTTCACATAAGGTCGGGGTCAAAAAAAGACAGATTTTGACAAATTTCAAAATATGTCAGATATTGTCCAAATTATTTTTTAATTCCGTCTAGACATTTGAAATGCATGAACTATGGCAAAAAAGTGAAAAAAAATTGGTCTGATTTTTTTAATTTACTTTTCAGATTTTCTTAGTTTTCACATAAGGTCGGGGTCAGGAAAAAAGACAGATTTTGACAAATTTCAAAATATGTCAGATATTGTCCAAATTATTTTTTAATTCCGTCTAGACATTTGAAATGCATGAACTGCAAAAAAAGTGAAAAAAAAAATTGGTCTGATTTTTTAATTACTTTTCAGATTTTCTTAGTTTTCACATAAGGTCAGGAGGAAAAAAAAAGACAGATTTTGACAAATTTCAAAATCTGTCAAATATTGTCAAATTATTTTTTAATTCCGTCTAGACATGTGAAATGCATGAACTATGGCAAAAAAAAGTGAAAAAAAAATTGGTCTGATTTTTTAGGTACTTTTCAGATTTTCTTAGTTTTCACATAAGGTCCGGGGTCAGGAAAAAAGACAGATTTTTGACAAATTTCAAAATCTGTCAGATATTGTCCAAATTATTTTTTAATTCACGTCTAGACATGTGAAATGCATGAACTATGGCAAAAAAAGTGAAAAAAAAATTGGTCTGATTTTTTCGTACTTTTCAGATTTTCTTAGTTTTCACATAAGGTCGGGGTCAGGAAAAAAGACAGATTTTTGACAAATTTCAAAATATGTCAGATATTGTCCAAATTATTTTTTTTAATTCCGTCTAGACATTTGAAATGCATGAACTATGGCAAAAAAAGTCAAAAAAAAAAAATTGGTCTGATTTTTTAAATTACTTTTCAGATTTTCTTAGTTTTCACATAAGGTCGGGGTCAGGAAAAAAGACAGATTTTTGACAAATTTCAAAATATGTCAGATATTGTCAAATTATTTTTTTTTAATTCCGTCTAGACATGTGAAATGCATGAACTATGGCAAAAAAAGTGAAAAAAAAATTGGTCTGATTTTTTAGGTACTTTTCAGATTTTCTTAGTTTTCACATAAGGTCAGGGTCAGGAAAAAAAAGACAGATTTTTGACAAATTTCAAAATCTGTCAAATATTGTCAAATTATTTTTTAATTCCGTCTAGACATTTGAAATGCATGAACTATGGCAAAAAAGTGAAAAAAAAATTGGTCTGATTTTTTATTACTTTTCAGATTTTCTTAGTTTTTCACATAAGGTCGGGGTCAGGAAAAAGACAGATTTTTGACAAATTTCAAAATATGTCAGATATTGTCAAATTATTTTTTAATTCCGTCTAGACATTTGAAATGCATGAACTATGGCAAAAAAAGTGAAAAAAAAAAATTGGTCTGATTTTTTCATTACTTTTCAGATTTTCTTAGTTTTTCACATAAGGTCGGGGTCAGGAAAAAAGACAGATTTTTGACAAATTTCAAAATCTGTCAGATATTGTCCAAATTATTTTTTAATTCCGTCTAGACATTTGAAATGCATGAACTATGGCAAAAAAAGTGAAAAAAAAATTGGTCTGATTTTTTTTCGTACTTTTCAGATTTTCTTAGTTTTCACATAAGGTCGGGGGAAAAAAGACAGATTTTGACAAATTTCAAAATATGTCAGATATTGTCCAAATTATTTTTTAATTCCGTCTAGACATTTGAAATGCATGATCTATGGCAAAAAAAGTGAAAAAAAAAATTGGTCTGATTTTTTTTCATTACTTTTCAGATTTTTCTTAGTTTTCACATAAGGTCGGGGTCAGGAAAAAAGACAGATTTTGACAAATTTCAAAATCTGTCAATATTGTCAAATTATTTTTTAATTCCGTCTAGACATTTGAAATGCATGAACTATGGCAAAAAAAAGAAAAAAAAATTGGTCTGATTTTTTTAAATTACTTTTCAGATTTTCTTAGTTTTCTTAGTTTTCCACATAAGGTCGGGGTCAGAAAAAAAGACAGATTTTTGACAAATTTCAAAATCTGTCAAATATTGTCAAATTATTTTTTAATTCACGTCTAGACATTTGAAATGCATGAACTATGGCAAAAAAAGTGAAAAAAAAATTGGTCTGATTTTTTTAATTACTTTTCAGATTTTCTTAGTTTTTCACATAAGGTCGGGGTCAGGAAAAAAGACAGATTTTGACAAATTTCAAAATCTGTCAAATATTGTCAAATTATTTTTTTTAATTCCGTCTAGACATTTGAAATGCATGAACTATGGCAAAAAAGTGAAAAAAAATTGGTCTGATTTTTTTAAGTACTTTTCAGATTTTCTTAGTTTTCACATAAGGTAGGGGTCAGGAAAAAAGACAGATTTTTGACAAATTTCAAAATATGTCAGATATTGTCCAAATTATTTTTTAATTCCGTCTAGACATTTGAAATGCATGAACTATGGCAAAAAAGTGAAAAAAAAATTGGTCTGATTTTTTTTCGTACTTTTCAGATTTTCTTAGTTTTCACATAAGGTCGGGGGGAAAAAAAGACAGATTTTGACAAATTTCAAAATCTGTCAGATATTGTCAAATTATTTTTTTAATTCACGTCTAGACATTTGAAATGCATGAACTATGGCAAAAAAAGTGAAAAAAAAAATTGGTCTGATTTTTTTCGTACTTTTCAGATTTTCTTAGTTTTCACATAAGGTCGGGGTCAGAAAAAAAGACAGATTTTTTGACAAATTTCAAAATATGTCAGATATTGTCCAAATTATTTTTTTAATTCACGTCTAGACATTTGAAATGCATGAACTATGGCAAAAAAAGTGAAAAAAAAATTGGTCTGATTTTTTTAGGTACTTTTCAGATTTTCTTAGTTTTCACATAAGGTCGGGGTCAGGAAAAAAGACAGATTTTGACAAATTTCAAAATATGTCAATATTGTCCAAATTATTTTTTTAATTCCGTCTAGACATTTGAAATGCATGAACTATGGCAAAAAAAGTGAAAAAAATTGGTCTGATTTTTTCGTACTTTTCAGATTTTCTTAGTTTTTTCACATAAGGTCGGGGTCAGGAAAAAAAAGACAGATTTTGACAAATTTCAAAATCTGTCAATATTAATCCAAATTATTTTTTTTAATTCCGTCTAGACATTTGAAATGCATGAACTATGGCAAAAAAAAAGTGAAAAAAAAAATTGGTCTGATTTTTTTAATTACTTTTCAGATTTTCTTAGTTTTCACATAAGGTCGGGGTCAGGAAAAAAAGACAGATTTTGACAAATTTCAAAATATGTCAGATATTGTCCAAATTATTTTTTAATTCCGTCTAGACATTTGAAATGCATGAACTATGGAAAAAAAAAAGTGAAAAAAAAATTGGTCTGATTTTTTTAGTACTTTTCAGATTTTCTTAGTTTTCACATAAGGTCGGGGTCAGAAAAAAAAAAGACAGATTTTGACAAATTTCAAAATATGTCAAAAATTGTCCAAATTATTTTTTAATTCCGTCTAGACATTTGAAATGCATGAACTATGGCAAAAAAGTGAAAAAAAAAATTGGTCTGATTTTTTTAAGTACTTTTCAGATTTTCTTAGTTTTTCACATAAGGTCGGGGTCAGGAAAAAAAGACAGATTTTTGACAAATTTCAAAATCTGTCAAATATTGTCCAAATTATTTTTTTAATTCCGTCTAGACATTTGAAATGCATGAACTATGGCAAAAAAGTGAAAAAAAAATTGGTCTGATTTTTTCATTACTTTTCAGATTTTCTTAGTTTTCACATAAGGTCCGGGGTCAGGAAAAAAGACAGATTTTTGACAAATTTCAAAATATGTCAGATATTAATCCAAATTATTTTTTTAATTCCGTCTAGACATTTGAAATGCATGAACTATGGCAAAAAAGTGAAAAAAAAATTGGTCTGATTTTTTCGTACTTTTCAGATTTTCTTAGTTTTTTCACATAAGGTCGGGGTCAGGGAAAAAGACAGATTTTGACAAATTTCAAAATCTGTCAAATATTGTCCAAATTATTTTTTTAATTCCGTCTAGACATGTGAAATGCATGAACTATGGCAAAAAAAGTGAAAAAAAAATTGGTCTGATTTTTTAATTACTTTTCAGATTTTCTTAGTTTTCACATAAGGTCGGGGTCAGGAAAAAGACAGATTTTGACAAATTTCAAAATATGTCAGATATTGTCCAAATTATTTTTTAATTCCGTCTAGACATGTGAAATGCATGAACTATGGCAAAAAAAGTGAAAAAAAAAAATTGGTCTGATTTTTCGTACTTTTCAGATTTTCTTAGTTTTTTCACAAAAGGTCGGGGTCAGAAAAAAAAAGACAGATTTTTGACAAATTTCAAAATCTGTCAAATATTGTCCAAATTATTTTTTAATTCACGTCTAGACATGTGAAATGCATGAACTATGGCAAAAAAAGTGAAAAAAAATTGGTCTGATTTTTTTAAGTACTTTTCAGATTTTCTTAGTTTTCACATAAGGTCGGGGTCAGGAAAAAAGACAGATTTTGACAAATTTCAAAATATGTCAGATATTGTCCAAATTATTTTTTTAATTCCGTCTAGACATGTGAAATGCATGAACTATGGCAAAAAAAAAAAGTGAAAAAAAAATTGGTCTGATTTTTTAAATTACTTTTCAGATTTTCTTAGTTTTCACATAAGGTCGGGGTCAGGAAAAAAAAAAGACAGATTTTGACAAATTTCAAAATATGTCAAATATTGTCAAATTATTTTTTTTAATTCACGTCTAGACATTTGAAATGCATGATCTATGGCAAAAAAAGTGAAAAAAAAATTGGTCTGATTTTTTTAAATTACTTTTCAGATTTTCTTAGTTTTCACATAAGGTCGGGGTCAGGAAAAAAGACAGATTTTTGACAAATTTCAAAATCTGTCAGATATTGTCCAAATTATTTTTTAATTCCGTCTAGACATTTGAAATGCATGAACTATGGCAAAAAAAGTGAAAAAAAAATTGGTCTGATTTTTTTCGTACTTTTCAGATTTTCTTAGTTTTCACATAAGGTCGGGGTCAGGAAAAAGACAGATTTTTGACAAATTTCAAAATATGTCAGATATTGTCAAATTATTTTTTAATTCCGTCTAGACATGTGAAATGCATGAACTATGGCAAAAAAAGTGAAAAAAAAATTGGTCTGATTTTTTAAGTACTTTTCAGATTTTCTTAGTTTTCACATAAGGTCGGGGTCAGGAAAAAAGACAGATTTTTGACAAATTTCAAAATATGTCAAATATTGTCAAATTATTTTTTAATTCACGTCTAGACATTTGAAATGCATGAACTATGGCAAAAAAAGTGAAAAAAAATTGGTCTGATTTTTTTTAAGTACTTTTCAGATTTTCTTAGTTTTCACATAAGGTCGGGGTCAGGAAAAAAAGACAGATTTTGACAAATTTCAAAATCTGTCAAATATTGTCCAAATTATTTTTTAATTCCGTCTAGACATGTGAAATGCATGAACTATGGCAAAAAAAAGTGAAAAAAAAAATTGGTCTGATTTTTTTTTAAGTACTTTTCAGATTTTCTTAGTTTTCACATAAGGTCGGGGTCAGGAAAAAAAGACAGATTTTTGACAAATTTCAAAATATGTCAGATATTGTCCAAATTATTTTTTTAATTCCGTCTAGACATGTGAAATGCATGAACTATGGCAAAAAAAGTGAAAAAAAATTGGTCTGATTTTTTTCATTACTTTTCAGATTTTCTTAGTTTTCACATAAGGTCAGGGAAAAAAGACAGATTTTTTGACAAATTTCAAAATCTGTCAGATATTGTCAAATTATTTTTTAATTCCGTCTAGACATGTGAAATGCATGAACTATGGCAAAAAAGTGAAAAAAAAATTGGTCTGATTTTTTTTAGTACTTTTCAGATTTTCTTAGTTTTTCACATAAGGTCGGGGTCAGGAAAAAAGACAGATTTTTTGACAAATTTCAAAATATGTCAGATATTGTCCAAATTATTTTTTTAATTCCGTCTAGACATTTGAAATGCATGAACTATGGCAAAAAAAGTGAAAAAAAAATTGGTCTGATTTTTTTGTACTTTTCAGATTTTCTTAGTTTTCACATAAGGTCGGGGTCAGGAAAAAAGACAGATTTTTGACAAATTTCAAAATCTGTCAAATATTTTCCAAATTATTTTTTAATTCACGTCTAGACATGTGAGTGAAAAAAAATTGGTCTGATTTTTTTCGTACTTTTCAGATTTTCTTAGTTTTCACATAAGGTCGGGGTCAGGAAAAAAAAGACAGATTTTGACAAATTTCAAAATCTGTCAAATATTGTCCAAATTATTTTTTAATTCCGTCTAGACATGTGAAATGCATGAACTATGGGAAAAAAAGTGAAAAAAAAATTGGTCTGATTTTTTAGGTACTTTTCAGATTTTTCTTAGTTTTCACATAAGGTCGGGGTCAGGAAAAAAGACAGATTTTTGACAAATTTCAAAATATGTCAGATATTAATCCAAATTATTTTTTTAATTCACGTCTAGACATTTGAAATGCATGAACTATGGCAAAAAAGTGAAAAAAAATTGGTCTGATTTTTTAGGTACTTTTCAGATTTTCTTAGTTTTCACATAAGGTCAGGTCAGGAAAAAGACAGATTTTTGACAAATTTCAAAATCTGTCAAAAATTGTCCAAATTATTTTTTAATTCACGTCTAGACATGTGAAATTCATGAACTATGGCAAAAAAAGTGAAAAAAAAATTGGTCTGATTTTTTCAAATTACTTTTTCAGATTTTCTTAGTTTTTCACATAAGGTCAGGGAAAAAAGACAGATTTTTGACAAATTTCAAAATCTGTCAGATATTGTCCAAATTATTTTTTTAATTCCGTCTAGACATGTGAAATGCATGAACTATGGCAAAAAAGTGAAAAAAAAAATTGGTCTGATTTTTTTTCGTACTTTTCAGATTTTCTTAGTTTTCACATAAGGTCAGGAAAAAAGACAGATTTTTGACAAATTTCAAAATCTGTCAAATATTGTCAAATTATTTTTTAATTCCGTCTAGACATGTGAAATTCATGAACTATGGCAAAAAAAGTGAAAAAAAAAAAATTGGTCTGATTTTTTTAGGTACTTTTCAGATTTTCTTAGTTTTTTCACATAAGGTCGGGGTCAGGAAAAAAGACAGATTTTTGACAAATTTCAAAATCTGTCAAATATTGTCCAAATTATTTTTTAATTCACGTCTAGACATTTGAAATGCATGATCTATGGCATAAAAAAGTCAGAAAAAAAAAAAAAAATTGGTCTGATTTTTTTTGTACTTTTCAGATTTTCTTAGTTTTCACATAAGGTCGGGGTCAGGAAAAAAGACAGATTTTTGACAAATTTCAAAATCTGTCAAATATTGTCCAAATTATTTTTTAATTCCGTCTAGACATGTGAAATGCATGAACTATGGCAAAAAAGTGAAAAAAAAAAATTGGTCTGATTTTTTTAGGTACTTTTCAGATTTTCTTAGTTTTCACATAAGGTCGGGGTCAGAAAAAAAAAAGACAGATTTTTGACAAATTTCAAAATCTGTCAAATATTGTCAAATTATTTTTTTAATTCACGTCTAGACATGTTAAATGCATGAACTATGGCAAAAAAGTGAAAAAAAAATTGGTCTGATTTTTTCGTACTTTTCAGATTTTCTTAGTTTTCACATAAGGTCCGGGGTCAGGAAAAAGACAGATTTTTGACAAATTTCAAAATCTGTCAAATATTGTCAAATTATTTTTTAATTCCGTCTAGACATGTGAAATTCATGAACTATGGCAAAAAAAGTGAAAAAAAATTGGTCTGATTTTTTTCGTACTTTTCAGATTTTCTTAGTTTTTCACATAAAGGTCGGGGTCAGGAAAAAAGACAGATTTTTGACAAATTTCAAAATCTGTCAAAAATTGTCCAAATTATTTTTTTAATTCCGTCTAGACATGTGAAATGCATGAACTATGGCAAAAAAGTGAAAAAAAAATTGGTCTGATTTTTTCGTACTTTTCAGATTTTCTTAGTTTTCACATAAGGTCGGGGTCAGGAAAAAGAAGACAGATTTTTTGACAAATTTCAAAATCTGTCAGATATTGTCCAAATTATTTTTTTTAATTCCGTCTAGACATGTGAAATGCATGAACTATGGCAAAAAAGTGAAAAAAAATTGGTCTGATTTTTTCGTACTTTTCAGATTTTTCTTAGTTTTCACATAAGGTCAGGGTCAGGAAAAAAGACAGATTTTGACAAATTTCAAAATCTGTCAAAAATTATCCCAAATTATTTTTTAATTCACGTCTAGACATGTGAAATGCATGAACTATGGCAAAAAAAGTGAAAAAAAAATTGGTCTGATTTTTTAAGTACTTTTCAGATTTTCTTAGTTTTCACATAAGGTCGGGGTCAGAAAAAAAGACAGATTTTTGACAAATTTCAAAATCTGTCAATATTGTCAAATTATTTTTTAATTCCGTCTAGACATGTGAAATGCATGAACTATGGCAAAAAAAGTGAAAAAAAATTGGTCTGATTTTTTAGTACTTTTCAGATTTTCTTAGTTTTCACATAAGGTCGGGGAGGAAAAAGACAGATTTTTTGACAAATTTCAAAATCTGTCAAAAATTGTCAAATTATTTTTTTAATTCACGTCTAGACATGTGAAATTCATGAACTATGGCAAAAAAAGTGAAAAAAAAATTGGTCTGATTTTTTTAGGTACTTTTCAGATTTTCTTAGTTTTCACATAAGGTCGGGGTCAGGAAAAAAGACAGATTTTTGACAAATTTCAAAATCTGTCAATATTGTCAAATTATTTTTTTTAATTCCGTCTAGACATGTGAAATGCATGAACTATGGCAAAAAAGTGAAAAAAAAATTGGTCTGATTTTTTGTTACTTTTCAGATTTTCTTAGTTTTCACATAAGGTCGGGGTCAAAAAAAAAGACAGATTTTTGACAAATTTCAAAATCTGTCAAATATTAATCCAAATATTTTTTTAATTCCGTCTAGACATGTGAAATGCATGAACTATGGCAAAAAAGTGAAAAAAAATTGGTCTGATTTTCTTAAGTTTCAGCGGTCAGGATGAGAGACGTACTTTTCAAGATTTTCTTAGTTTTCACATAAGGTCGGGGTCAGGTCAAAAAAAGACAGATTTTGACAAATTTCAAAATCTGTCAAAAATTGTCCAAATTATTTTTTAATTCACGTCTAGACATGTTAAATGCATGAACTATGGCAAAAAAAGTGAAAAAAAAATTGGTCTGATTTTTTTCGTACTTTTCAGATTTTCTTAGTTTTCCGCGTAAGGTCAGGTCAAAAAAAAAGACAGATTTTTGACAAATTTCAAAATATGTCAGATATTGTCCCAAATTATTTTTTAATTCCGTCTAGACATGTGAAATGCATGAACTATGGCAAAAAAAGTGAAAAAAAAAAATTGGTCTGATTTTTTTCGTACTTTTCAGATTTTCTTAGTTTTTTTCACATAAGGTCGGGTCAGGAAAAAAAAGACAGATTTTTGACAAATTTCAAAATCTGTCAAAAAAAATTGTCAAAGTATTTTTTAATTCCGTCTAGACATGTGAAATGCATGAACTATGGCAAAAAAAAGTGAAAAAAAAAATTGGTCTGATTTTTTAAGGACTTTTCAGATTTTCTTAGTTTTCACATAAGGTCCGGGGGGAAAAAGACAGATTTTTGACAAATTTCAAAATATGTCAGATATTGTCCAAATTATTTTTTAATTCACGTCTAGACATGTGAAATGCATGAACTATGGCAAAAAAGTGAAAAAAAATTGGTCTGATTTTTTTTCATTACTTTTCAGATTTTTTCTTAGTTTTCACATAAGGTCCGGGGTCAGGAAAAAAGACAGATTTTGAAATTTGTCAAAATCTGTCAAAAATTGTCAAATTATTTTTTAATTCACGTCTAGACATGTGGAAATGCATGAACTATGGGAAAAAAAGTGAAAAAAAAAATTGGTCTGATTTTAAAATTACTTTTTCAGATTTTTCTTAGTTTTCACGTAAGGTCGGGGTCAGAAAAAAAAAGACAGATTTTTGACAAATTTCAAAATATGTCAGATATTGTCCAAATTATTTTTTTATTCGCGTCTAGACATGTGAAATGCATGAAATATGGCAAAAAA
>NW_025962416.1:0-14278 GCF_017589495.1 Alosa alosa
ATCGTGCGCGTGCGTCGTCGCGATCTCTTAAAACCAGTGCGTAACTGTTTCTAGCATTTGCTGTCTTTTGTTGCGCTGTTTGCACAAGGCACTCCTTATTAACCACTGATATCAGGTGCCAGCAGCCAGAAATAAAAATCATTTTTTCACGAGAAGGAGGGCCTTTGGTTTTACAAGCAGCTCACCGGTAGCGTCAAGACTGTCATAGTGATGAACTTCACGACGCATTAAACAATGATGCCTGGCACAATGGGTAGTCTCTGTGCAAACACTTGAGAAGCGACCAGCCGCCCGCGTCTGGGATTCTAATCCTCCTTGATGATGTGACACGCGGTCTCCCGTTAAGTACCGGTAGCCTGTGTCAGTGGCGTCGCGAGAACTTGTGCGTCGATGCGATGAAATGAAATGCGATCTCTTGAAACCAGGTATAACCAACTTTCTAACATTTTGCGCCTTTTTGTTGCGCTGGCGCTGTTTACTGAGGGCAATCATAATAACCACTGATAACTCAATTGCAGCAACCCGAAATAAAAATCATTTCGGAAGGAGGGCTGGTTGGCCTGCGGCGCTCTGACCAGCGATCACTGAACTGTCATAATTGATGAACTGCCAGGCCTGCCACATTAAACCGCTGATCCTGCCGCCAATGGAGTAATTACATTTCAATACAGCGCATTCTGCCAGCGTCTGGTTCTAATCACTCGCCAAGTAGCGTGACCCATAGCGGTCTCCCGTTACTTTTTACGGTAGCCTGTGTCAGGTGCGCAGTAAATGATCGCCCGAGGCTTGTCGCGCGATCCGCGTCCGTGCGTCTCTTAAAAGCCAATTCTGCGTTACTGTTTTCTAACTGTTTGCTGTCTTTTCATTTGGCGCTGTTTGCCTGAGGCACTCATATTAACCACTGATATCGAGTACAGCAACTGATAAAATCATTTTCTGCGAAGGAAGACCTTTGGTTTACCAACAGCCTACGGCCAGCGTCAAGAGACCTGTCATAATTGATAGAACACCGGGCACTACATTAAACAGCGATCCCTTAGCACAATGGGTAGTCTCTGTGCAAAGCGCGGAAAAAGCATTGTGCGCCAGCGTCACGGGTTCTAATCACTCCTTACGTGATGTGACACAGCGGTCTCCGTTAATTTACCGGTAGCCTGTGTCAGTGCAATCGCTTCCAGTCAGCGAGAACATGCGTCGATGCGTCGTCGTCACGATCTCTTAAAAATAATTAACGTAACTGTTTCTAACTGTTTGCTGTCTTTTTGTTGCGCTGTTGCAGGGCACTCATATTAACCACTGATATCAATTGCAGCAACCAGAGAAATAAAAATCATTTTTACGAGAAGGAGGGCCTTTGGTTTACAAAGCACTGACCAGCGTCAGGAACTGTCATAATTGATAGAACACGAGCACTACATTAAATGGCGATCCCATAGCATAATGGAGTAGTCGCTGTGCAAAGCGCGAAGATTCTGGCGTCACAGGTTCTAATCCTCCTTGATGGCGGTGATACCGCGGTCTCCCGTTACTTTTACCCGGTAGCTGTGTCAGTGCAATACGTGATCGCGAGAACGTCGTCCGTGCGTGCAATCTCTTAAGAAGCCAATTGCGTGAATGTTTCTAACTGTTGGCTGTCTTTTTGTTGGCGCTGTTTGCTGGGGGCACTCTGTTAACCACCTGATATCAATTACAACAGCCAGAGAAATAAAAATCATTTTTACGAGGAGGGCCTTTGGTTTACAAGCGCTCGGCCAGCGTCAGAGACTGTCATAATTGATAGAACACCGAGCACTACATTAAACAGCGATCCCTTAGCACAATGGGTAGTCTCTGTGCAAAGCGCGGAAAAAGCATTGTGCGCCAGCGTCACGGGTTCTAATCCTCCTTCGTGATGTGACCACGGGGTCTCCGTTAATTTTACCCGGTGGCCTGTGTCAGTGCAATGTCGCTGATGTGAGGCAATAGATCGTCGCGCGTCGCGTGCGTCACGATCTCTTAAGAACAATTGCGTGAATGTTTCTAACTGTTGGCTGTGTCTTTTTGTTCTGTTTACTGAGGGAACTCTATGGCTAACCACTGATATCAATTGCAACAGCCAAGAGAAATAAATCATTTCACGAAGGAGGGCCTTTGGTGGTACAAGCGCTTCGGCCAGAGTCTTGAACTGTCATAATTGATAAAACACCGAGCACTACATTAAACAGCGATCCCATAGCACAATGGGTATTCACTACTATGCAAAACACTTGAAGCATTGTGCCAAGCGTCTGAGTTCTAATCCTCCTTGGTGGATGTGACCACGCGGTCTCCCGTTAATTTACCGGTAACCTGTGTCCAGTGCAATGGCTGATCAGCGAAGAACATGCGTCCGTCGCGTCGCGTGCGTGCGATCTCTTAAAGCCAATTCGCGTATTAACTGTTTTCCTAACTGTTTGCTGTCTTTTGTTAAGCTGGCTGTTTACTGAGGGCACTCATATTAACCACTGATATCATTGCAAAAGCCAGAGAAATAAAAATCATTTTTCCGCGAGAAGGGCCTTTGGTTTACAAACCTCACGGTCAGCGTCCAGAGACTGTCATAATTGTTAGAACACCGGGCACTACATTAAACAGCGATCCCACTTAACTGGTGTGATGGCTGTGCAAAAGCACTTGAAAGTATTCTGCCAGCGTCACGGGTTCTAAATCTCCTTCCGTGGATGTGACCACGCTGATCTCCCGTTAATTTTACGGTGTCGGTAGCCTATGTCAGTGCAATGGCTGATCCGCGAGTAATAGTGAGTCGATCTCTTAAAAAAACCAGTTCCGTTACTGTTTCCTAACTGTTTGCTGTGTCTTTTTGTGGGCTGTTTACTGAGCACTCATATTAACCACTGATATCAATTGCAACAGCCAGAGAAATAAAATCATTTTTTCTGAGAAGGAGGGCCTTTGGTTTACAAGCCTTCGACCAGCGTCAAGAACTGTCATAATTGATAGAACACCGAGCACTACATTAAGCAGCGATCCCATAGCACAATAAGGTAGTCTCTGTGCAAAACACTTGAAGCATTGTGCCAGCGTCAGGTTCTAAATCTCCTTCGTGACGTGACCACCCGCTGGTCTCCCGTTAATTTTACCCATTTAGCCTGTGTCAGTGCAATGTCGTGATCGGCGAACATCGATCCGTCGCGTGCCGATCTCTTAAAGCCAATTCGCGTTACTGACAACTGTTTGCTGTCTTTTGTTGCGCTGTTTTACTGAGGGCACTCATATTAACCACTGATATCAATTACAGCAACCAGAGAAATAAAAATCATTTTTCTGAGAAGGAGGGCCTTTGGTGTACAAGCGCTACGACCAGCGTCCGCAGGAACTGTCATAATTGAGTAGGAACACGAGCACTACATTAAATGGCGATCCATAGCATAATGGGTAGTCGCTGTGCAAAACACTGGAAGCATTCTGCCAGGCGTCACAGGTTCCTAATCATCCTTCGTGATGTGACCACCGTGATCTCCCGTTACTTTTACCCGGTAGCCTGTGTCAGATTCTGTCGCTGATCCGGCGAGAACATGCGTCGATGCGTCGCAATCTCTTAGAAGCAATTAGCGTGAATGTTTCTAACTGGTGGCTGTGTCTTTTTTGTTCGCGCTTCATTTTACTGGGGCACTCATATTAACCACTGATATCGAAAAGTGCAACAGCAAGAGAAATAAAATCATTTTTTTCACGAGAAGGGGCCTTTGTGGTTTTACAAGCTTCTGACCAGGCGTCAAAGACTGTCATAATTGATAGGAGCCACCGAGCACTAAATAAGCAGCGATCCCATACACAGTAAGATAGTCTCTGTTGCAAAACACTTGGAAGCATTATTACCAGCGTCACAGGTTCTAATCTGCTTCGTGACGTGACCACATGGGTCTCCCGTTAATTTTACGGTAGCCTGTGTGTCGATTTTAATCGCTGATGTGAGAAGATGCGTTATTGATGCGTGCGATCTCTTAGAAACCAATTGCGTTACTGTTTCTAACTGTTTGCTGTCTTTGTTTAAGCTGTTTACTGGGGGCACTCATATTAACCACTGATATCAATTGCAACAGCCAGAGAAATAAAAATCATTTTTTTCTGAGGGCCTTTGGTTTCCCAAAGCCTTCTGACCAGCGATCCGCAGAGACTGTCATAATTGATAGAACGCCGAGCTTTCGGTTAAACAGCGATCCCATAGCTTTACATAATGGGTAGTCTCTGTGCAAAGCACTTGAAGCATTCTGCCAGCGTCAGGTTCTAAATCCTCGCCGTGGCGGTGACCCGCGGTCTCCGTTACTTTTACCCGGTAGCCTGTGTCAGTGCAATCGCTGATCAGAGAACATGCGTCCGATGCGTGCGATCTCTTAAGAAGCCAATTGAGCGTGGGCATGTTTCTAACTGTTGGCTGTCTTTTTTTGCTGTTTACTGGGGCACTCATATTAACCACTGATTATCAATTGCAGCAGCCAGAGAAATAAAAATCATTTTTTACGAGAAGGAGGGCCTTTGGTTTACAAAGCGCCTTCACGACCGGCGTCCGCGAGACTGTCCAATTGATAGAACACCGGCACTACATTAAACAGCGATCCCATAGCACAATGGGGTAGTCTCTGTGCAAAAGCACTTGAAGCATTGATTGCCAACGTCACAGGTTCTAATCCTCCCCATTGATGTGACCACGCTGTCTCCGTTAATTTTACCCGGTAGCCTGTGTCAGTGCAATCGCTGATCGGCGAGAACATCGTCGCGTCCGCGTCGTGCGTCGCGATCTCTTAAGAAGCCAATTGCGTAACTGTTTTCTAACTGTTTGCTGTCTTTTTTGTTGCGCTGTTTACTGAGGGCACTCATATTAACCACTGATATCAATTGCAAAGCCAGAGAAATAAAAATCATTTTTACGAGAAGGAGGGGCCTTTGGTTTTACAAGCCTTCTGACCAGCGTCGAGACTGTCATAATTGATAGAACACCGAGCACTACATTAAACAGCGTCCCATAGCACAATGGGTAATTAAGCTGCAAAGCACTTGAAAGTATTCTGCCAGCGTCACAGGTTCTAATCCTCCTTAGGTGATGTGACCACCGCGGTCTCCGTTAATTTTGTCGGTAGCCTGTGTCAGATGCAATGCGCTGATGGCGAGAACATCGTCGTGCGTCGTCGCGATCTCTTAAAAAGCCAATTCGTTACTGTTTCTAACTGTTTGCTGTCTTTTGTTAAGCTGTTACTGGGGGCACTCATAACCACTGATATCAATTGCAACAGCCAGAGAAATAAAAAATCATTTTCACGAGAAGGGAGGGCCTTTGGTTTACAAAGCGCTTCTGACCCAGCGTCAGAGACTGTCATAATTGATAGAACACCGAGCACTACATTAAACAGCGATCCCATAGCACAATGGAGTAGTCTCTGTGCAAAGCACTTGAAGCATTGTGCCAGCGTCACAGGTTCTAATCCTCCTTCGTGATGTGACCACCGCGGTCTCCCGTTACTTTTACCGGTAGCCTGTGTCAGTGCAATCGCTGATCGCGAGAACATGCGTCCGTGCGTGCGATCTCTTAAGAAGCCAATTGCGTGAATGTTTCTAACTGTTGGCTGTCTTTTTGTTGCGCTGTTTACTGAGGGCACTCATATTAACCACTGATATCAATTGCAACAGCCAGAGAAATAAAAATCATTTTCACGAGGAAGGAGGGCCTTTGGTTTACAAAGCGCTTCGACCAGCGTCACGAGACTGTCATAATTGATGAACACCCGAGCACTACATTAAACAGCGATCCCATAGCATAATGGAGTAGTCGCTGTGCAAAGCACTTGAAGCATTCTGCCAGCGTCACAGGTTCTAATCCTCCTTCGTGACGTGACCACCGCGGTCTCCCGTTACTTTTACCGGTAGCCTGTGTCCCAGTGCAATGTGATCGCGAGAACATGCGTCGTCGTGCAATCTCTTAAAGAAGCCAATTCGTGAATGTTTCTAACTGTTGGCTGTCTTTTGTTGCGCTGTTTACTGAGGGGCACTCATATTAACCACTGATATCAATTGCAACAGCCAGAGAAATAAAATCATTTTTTACGAGAAGGAGGGCCTTTGGTTTACAAACGCTACGGCCAGCGTCACGAGACTGTCATAATTGATAGAACACCGAGCACTACATTAAACAGCGATCCCATAGCACAATGGAGTAGTCTCTGTGCAAAGCACTTGAAGCATTGTGCCAGCGTCACAGGTTCTAATCCTGCTTCGTGACGTGACGACCGCGGTGGTCTCCGTTAATTTTACGGTAGCCTGTGTCAGTGCAATGTCGCTGATCAGCGAGCGATCGCGTGTGTCGCGTCGCGATCTCTTAAAAGCCAATTCGCGTTACTGTTTCTAACTGTTTGCTGTCTTTTTTGTTGCTGTTTACTGAGGGCACTCATATTAACCACTGATATCAATTGCAACAGCCAGAGAAATAAAATCATTTTTACACGAGAAGGAGGGCCTTTGGTTTACAAAGCCTTCTGACCAGCGTCAAGAGACTGTCATAATTGATAGAACACCGAGCACTACATTAAACAGCGATCCCATAGCACAATGGAGTAGTCTCTGTGCAAAGCACTTGAAGCATTGTGCCAGCGTCACAGGTTCTAATCCTCCTGCATTGATGTGACCACGCGGTCTCCGTTAATTTACCGGTAGCCTGTGTCAGTGCAATCGCTGATCGCGAGAACATGCGTCCGTGCGTGCGTGCGTGCGATCTCTTAAGAAGCCAATTGCGTAACTGTTTCTAACTGTTTGCTGTCTTTTTGTTGCGCTGTTTACTGAGGGCACTCATATTAACCACTGATATCAATTGCAACAGCCAGAGAAATAAAAATCATTTTTACGAGAAGGAGGGCCTTTGGTTTACAAGCGCTTCTGACCCAGCGTCAAGAGACTGTCATAATTGATAGAACACGAGCACTACATTAAACAGCGATCCCATAGCACAATGGGTAGTCTCTGTACCAAAGCACTTGAAGCATTGTGCCAGCGTCACAGGTTCTAATCCTCCTTCGTGATGTGACCACCGCGGTCTCCCGTTAATTTTACCGGTAGCCTGTGTCAGTGCAATCGCTGATCGCGAGAACATACGTGCGTACGTGCGTGCGTGCGTGCGATCTCTTAAGAAGCCAATTGCGTGAATGTTTCTAACTGTTGGCTGTCTTTTTGTTGCGCTGTTTACTGAGGGCACTCATATTAACCACTGATATCAATTGCAACAGCCAGAGAAATAAAAATCATTTTTCACGAAAGGAGGGCCTTTGGTTTACAAGCCTTTCGGCCAGCGTCAGAAGACTGTCATAATTGATAGAACACCGAGCACTACATTAAACAGCGATCCCATAGCACAATGGAGTAGTCTCTGTGCAAAGCACTTGAAGCATTCTGCTTGGCGTCACAGGTTCTAATCCTCGCCCCGTGGATGTGACCACCGCGGTCTCCCGTTAATTTTACCGGTAGCCTGTGTCAGTGCAATCGCTGATCGCGAACATCGTCGTCCGTGCGTCGCGATCTCTTAAAAAGCCAATTGCGTTACTGTTTCTAACTGTTTGCTGTCTTTTTGTTGCGCTGTTTACTGGGGGCACTCATATTAACCACTGATATCAATTACAGCAGCCAGAGAAATAAAATCATTTTCACGAGAAGGAGGGCCTTTGGTTTACAAACGCTACGGCCAGCGTCAAGAGACTGTCATAATTGATAGAACACCGAGCACTACATTAAACAGCGATCCCATAGCACAATGGAGTAGTCTCTGTGCAAAGCACTTGAAGCATTGTGCCAGCGTCACAGGTTCTAATCCTCCGCCCATTGATGTGACCACCGCTGGTCTCCGTGCATTTTACCGGTAGCCTGTGTCAGTCGCTGATCGGCGAGAACATCGTCGTCTAAAACCGCGATCTCTTAAGAAGCCAATTAGCGTGAATGTTTCTAACTGTTTGCTGTCTTTTTTGTTGCGCTGTTTACTGGGGCACTCATATTAACCACTGATATCAATTGCAACAGCCAGAGAAATAAAATCATTTTTCACGAGGAAGGAGGGCCTTTGGTTTACAAACGCTCTGACCAGCGTCAAGAGACTGTCATAATTGATAGAACACCGAGCACTACATTAAACAGCGATCCCATAGCACAATGGGTAGTCTCTGTGCAAAGCTTTTGAAGCATTCTGCCAGCGTCACAGGTTCTAATCCTCCTTCGTGACGTGACCACCGCGGTCTCCCGTTAATTTTACCGGTAGCCTGTGTCAGTGCAATCGCTGATCGCGAGAACATCGTCGCGTCGTCGTGCGATCTCTTAAAAGCCAGTTCGTGACTGTTTCTAACTGTTTTGCTGTCTTTTTGTTGCGCTGTTTACTGAGGGCACTCATATTAACCACTGATATCAATTGCAACAGCCAGAGAAATAAAATCATTTTTTCACGAGAAGGAGGGCCTTTGGTTTACAAAGCGCTTCACGACCAGCGTCAAGAGACTGTCATAATTGATAGAACACCGAGCACTACATTAAACAGCGATCCCATAGCACAATGGGTAGTCTCTGTGCAAAAACTTGAAGCATTGTGCCAGCGTCACAGGTTCTAATCCTCCTTGGTGATGTGACCACCGCGGTCTCCGTTAATTTTACCCGGTAGCCTGTGTCAGTGCAATGTCGCTGATGGCGAGAAATCGTCGTCGTCGCGATCTCTTAAGAAAAGCCAATTCGTTACTGTTTCTAACTGTTTGCTGTCTTTTGTTCGCTGTTTACTGAGGGCACTCATATTAACCACTGATATCAATTGCAGCAGCCAGAGAAATAAAATCATTTTTCACGAGAAGGAGGGCCTTTGGTTTACAAGCGCTCTGACCCAGCGTCAAAGAGACTGTCATAATTGATAGAACACCGAGCACTACATTAAACAGCGATCCCATAGCACAATGGAGTAGTCTCTGTGCAAAGCACTTGAAGCATTGTGCCAGCGTCACAGGTTCTAATCCTCGCCATTGATGTGACCACAGCGGTCTCCGTTAATTTTACCGGTAGCCTGTGTCAGTGCAATCGCTGATAGCGAGAA
This sequence comes from Alosa alosa, assembly GCF_017589495.1. Taxonomy (NCBI): domain Eukaryota; kingdom Metazoa; phylum Chordata; class Actinopteri; order Clupeiformes; family Clupeidae; genus Alosa; species Alosa alosa. Next base: position 9,083 of record NW_025962416.1, read on the forward strand.
CATCGTCGGTGTGTCGTCGCGATCTCTTAAAAGCCAATTGCGTTACTGTTTCTAACTGTTTGCTGTCTTTTGTTGCTGTTTACTGAGGGGGCACTCATATTAACCACTGATATCAATTGCAACAGCCAGAGAAATAAAAATCATTTTTACGAGAAGGAGGGCCTTTGGTTTACAAAGCCTTCTGGCCAGCGTCGCGAGACTGTCATAATTGATAGAACACCGAGCACTACATTAAACAGCGATCCATAGCACAATGGGTAGTCTCTGTGCAAAGCACTTGAAGCATTATTGCCAGCGTCACAGGTTCTAATCCTCCTTCATTGATGTGACCACAGCGGTCTCCCGTTAATTTTACCCGGTAGCCTGTGTCAGTGCAATCGCTGATGGCGAGAACATCGTCCGTCGTGCGTGCGATCTCTTAAAGCCAATTGCGTGACTGTTTCTAACTGTTTGCTGTCTTTTTTTGTTGCTGTTTACTGGGGGCACTCATATTAACCACTGATATCAATTGCAACAGCCAGAGAAATAAAATCATTTTTCACGAGAAGGAGGGCCTTTGGTTTACAAAGCGCTTCGGACCAGCGTCAAAGAGACTGTCATAATTGATAGAACACCGAGCACTACATTAAACAGCGATCCCATAGCACAATGGGTAGTCGCTGTGCAAAGCACTTGAAGCATTCTGCCAGCGTCACAGGTTCTAATCCTCCTTCGTGTGATGTGACCACGCGGTCTCCCGTTAATTTTACCCGGTAGCCTGTGTCAGTGCAATCGCTGATCGCGAGAACATGCGTCCGTGCGTGCGATCTCTTAAGAAGCCAATTGCGTGAATGTTTCTAACTGTTTGCTGTCTTTTTGTTGCGCTGTTTACTGGGGCACTCATATTAACCACTGATATCAATTGCAGCAGCCAGGAGAAATAAAATCATTTTACGAGAAGGAGGGCCTTTGGTTTACAAAAGCGCTTCTGACCAGCGTCGCGAGACTGTCATAATTGATAGAACACCGAGCACTACATTAAACAGCGATCCCATAGCACAATGGGTAGTCGCTGTGCAAAATAATGAAGCATTCTGCCAAGCGTCACAGGTTCTAATCCTCCTTCGTGGCGTGACCACGCCGGTCTCCGTTAATTTTACCGGTAGCCTGTGTCAGTGCAATCGCTGATGCGAGAACAGAGCGTCGTGCGTCGCGATCTCTTAAGAAGCCAATTGCGTTACTGTTTCTAACTGTTTGCTGTTTTTTTGTTAGCTGTTTACTGAGGGCACTCATATTAACCACTGATATCAATTGCAACAGCCAGAGAAATAAAAATCATTTTTTACGAGAAGGAGGGCCTTTGGTTTTACAAGCGCTTCTGACCAGCGTCAAAGACTGTCATAATTGATAGAACACCGAGCACTACATTAAACAGCGATCCCATAGCACAATGGAGTAGTCTCTGTGCAAAGCACTTGAAGCATTATGCCAGCGTCACAGGTTCTAATCCTCCGCCCGTGATGTGACCACGCGGTCTCCGTTAATTTTACCCGGTAGCCTGTGTCAGTGCAATCGCTGATCGGCGGAACATCGTCGTGCGTGCGTCGCGATCTCTTAAGAAGCCAATTGCGTAACTGTTTCTAACTGTTTGCTGTCTTTTGTTTGCGCTGTTTACTGGGGGCACTCATATTAACCACTGATATCAATTGCAACAGCCAGAGAAATAAAATCATTTTTTTACGAGAAGGAGGGCCTTTGGTTTACAAAGCGCTACGACCAGCGTCAAAGACTGTCATAATTGATAGAACACCCGAGCACTACATTAAACAGCGATCCCATAGCACAATGGGTAGTCGCTGTGCAAAGCATGAAGCATTCTGCCAGCGTCACAGGTTCTAATCCTCCGCCGTGGCGTGACCACAGCGGTCTCCGTTAATTTTACCCGGTGTCGGTAGCCTGTGTCAGTGCAATGCGCTGATCCGCGAGAACGTGCGTCGTCGTGCGATCTCTTAAAAGCCAATTCGTTACTGTTTCTAACTGTTTGCTGTCTTTTTTGTTGCGCTGTTTACTGAGGGCACTCATATTAACCACTGATATCAATTGCAACAGCCAGAGAAATAAAATCATTTTTCACGAGAAGGAGGGCCTTTGGTTTACAAGCCTTCGGCCAGCGTCAAAGACTGTCATAATTGATAGAACACCGAGCACTACATTAAACAGCGATCCCATAGCACAATGGAGTAGTCTCTGTGCAAAACTTGAAGCATTAATGCCAGCGTCACAGGTTCTAATCCTGCTTGATGTGACCACCGCGGTCTCCCGTTAATTTTACGGTAGCCTGTGTCAGTGCAATCGCTGATCGCGAGAACATCGTCCATCGCGTCCGTCGTGCGATCTCTTAAAAGCCAATTGCGTTACTGTTTCTAACTGTTTGCTGTCTTTTGTTTAAGCTGTTTACTGGGGCACTCATATTAACCACTGATATCAATTGCAACGAAAGCCAGAGAAATAAAATCATTTTTTGAGAAGGAGGGCCTTTGGTTTACAAGCCTTCGACCAGCGTCAAGAGACTGTCATAATTGATGGGAACACGAGCACTACATTAAACAGCGATCCCATAGCACAATGGAGTAGTCGCTGTGCAAAGCGCTTGAAGCATTGTGCCAGCGTCACAGGTTCTAATCCTCCGCCGTGATGTGACCACAGCGGTCTCCCGTTAATTTTACGGTAGCCTGTGTCAGTGCAATCGCTGATCCGAGAACATCGATCGTCGTGCAATCTCTTAAAGCCAATTGCGTGAATGTTTCTAACTGTTTGCTGTCTTTTTTGTTTGCAGCTGTTTACTGAGGGCACTCATATTAACCACTGATATCAATTGCAACAGCCAGAGAAATAAAAATCATTTTTTCACGAGAAGGAGGGCCTTTGGTTTTACAAGCGCTGTGACCAGCGTCGAGACTGTCATAATTGATAGAACACCGAGCACTACATTAAACAGCGATCCCATAGCACAATGGGTAGTCTCTGTGCAAAGCACTTGAAGCATTATTGCCAGCGTCACAGGTTCTAATCCTCCTTCGTGATGTGACCACGCGGTCTCCGTTAATTTTACCCGGTAGCCTGTGTCAGTGCTGTCGCTGATGGCGAGAACATCGCGTTATGCGTCGTCGTCGCGATCTCTTAAGAAAGCCAATTGCGTTACTGTTTCTAACTGTTTGCTGTCTTTTTTGTTGCTGTTTACTGAGGGCACTCATATTAACCACTGATATCAATTGCAACAGCCAGAGAAATAAAAATCATTTTACGAGAAGGAGGGCCTTTGGTTTACAAAAGCCTTCGACCAGCGTCCGCGAGACTGTCATAATTGATAGAACACCGGGCACTACATTAAACAGCGATCCCATAGCATAATGGGTAGTCGCTGTGCAAAGCGCGAAGCATTCTGCCAGCGTCACAGGTTCTAATCCTCCGCCGTGGCGTGACCACCGCGGTCTCCGTTACTTTTACGGTAGCCTGTGTCAGTGCAATCGCTGATCGCGAGAACATGCGTGCGTCGCGTGCGATCTCTTAGAAGCCAATTGCGTGAATGTTTCTAACTGTTTGGCTGTCTTTTTGTTGCTGTTTACTGGGGGCACTCATATTAACCACTGATATCAATTGCAACAGCCAGAGAAATAAAAATCATTTTTCACGAAGGAGGGCCTTTGGTTTACAAGCGCTCTGACCAGCGTCGAGACTGTCATAATTGATAGAACACCAAGCACTACATTAAACAGCGATTCCATAGCACAATGGGTAGTCGCTGTGCAAAGCACTTGAAGCATTATTGCCAGCGTCACGGGTTCTAATCCTCCTTCGTGATGTGACCACGGCGGTCTCCGTTAATTTTACGGTAGCCTGTGTCAGTTGCAATTCGCTGATCAGCGAGAACATGCGTCGTCGTGCGTCGTCGCGATCTCTTAAGAAGCCAATTGCGTAACTGTTTCTAACTGTTTTGCTGTCTTTTGTTAAGCTGTTTACTGAGGGCACTCATATTAACCACTGATATCAATTGCAACAGCCAGAGAAATAAAAATCATTTTTCACGAGAAGGAGGGCCTTTGGTTTACAAGCCGCTCTGGGTCAGCGTCAGAGAGACTGTCATAATTGATAGAACACCGAGCACTACATTAAACAGCGATCCCATAGCACAATGGGGTAGTCGCTGTGCAAAGCACTTGAAGTATTCTGCCAGCGTCACGGGTTCTAATCCTGCTTGGTGACGTGACCACGCGCCCGATCTCCGTTAATTTTACGGTGTCGGTAGCCTATGTCAGCAGTGCAATGGCTGATCCGCGAGCGTCGTGAGTCGCGATCTCTTAAAAGCACCAGTTCGTTACTGTTTCTAACTGTTTTGCTGTCTTTTTGTTTAGCGGCTGTTTACTGAGGGGCACTCATATTAACCACTGATATCAATTTGCAGCAGCCAGAGAAATAAAATCATTTTTTTACTGCGAGAAGGGAGACCTTTTGGTTTTACAAAGCCTTCTTTGACCAGCGTCAAGAGACTGTCATAATTGATGAACACCCGAGCACTACGGTAAACAGCGATCCCACAAGCGCAATGGGTAGTCTCTGTGCAAAGCACTTGAAGCATTTACCAGCGTCTGGGTTCTAATCACTCCCCTTAGTGATGTGACCACCCGCGGGTCTCCCCGTTACTTTTACCGGTAGCCTGTGTCGGTGCAATAAGCTGATCAACATCGAACATAGATCCGTCGCGTGCGATCTTAAGAAGCCAATTAGCGTGAATGTTTCTAACTGTTGGCTGTCTTTTTGTTGCGCTGTTTACTGGACACTCATATTAACCACTGATATCAATTGCAACAGCCAGAGAAATAAAAAATCATTTTTTTGGGAGACTGGTGTATAAGCCTTCACGACGGCGTCAAGAGACTGTCATAATTGATAGAACACGAGCACTACGGTAAACAGCGATCCCATATGTCAGGTAATTCGGCTGTACAAAACGCAAAGCTTATTCTGCCAGCGTCACAGGTTCTAATCCTCCCTTCGTGGCGTGACCACCGCTGATCCGTTACTTTTACCGGTAGCCTGTGTCAGTGCAATGCTGATCCGCGGGAACATCGTCCGATGCGTGCAATCTCTTAAGAAGCCAATTCGGTGAATGTTTTAACTGTTGGCTGTCTTTTTGTTTGGCGCTGTTTACTGGGGCGC